>NC_142145.1:26329545-26481060 GCF_024610735.1 Ursus americanus
ACTATAGTCTGTAGTTTAAAATCCAATTTATCTGATATGAGAATTGCTACCCCAGCTTTCTTTTGAGGTCCATTTGTGTGAAAGATGGTACTCCATCCCCTTACTCTCAGTCTGAATGCATCTCTGGGTTTGAAATGAGTCTCTTGTAGACAGCAAATGGATGGGTCATTTCTTTTTATCCAATCTGCAACCCTGTGGCGCTTTATGGGATGGTTCAAACCATTTACATTAAGACTGATTACTGAGAGATATGATTTTAATGTTGCCATGTTGCCAGTAAAGTCTTTGTTTGTATTGGCTGTGACTTTCTGTTCTGTATCACTCTTGGGGCCTTTTTACTTTTATAGAACCCCCCGTAATATCTCCTGTAGGGCTGGTTTCGTGGTTACGAAATTGGTTAGTGACTGGCGATTCTGAAATGTCTTTATTTCTCCATCAATTCTGAATGAGAGCCTTGCTGGATAAAGGATCCTTGGCTGCATGTTTTTCTCTGAAAGAGCTTTAAATATGCTCCCCCAACCCTTTCTCTCATTCCAGGTCTGTGTAGACAGGTCTGACGTAATTCTGATGCTTTTGCCTTGGTACGTGAGAAATTTCTTTGCCCTGGCCGCTTTCAATACTGTATCCTTGCATCTAATATTTGCGAATTGCACTATGACGTGACGTGGCGTAGGTTTGTCATGGTTGAGCTTGGGAGGGGTCCTCTCTGCCTCTTGGACACGAATGTTTGTTTCCCTTGCTAGATTAGGGAAGTTTTCAGCTACAATTTGTTCAAATATCTCTTCTAGACCTCTGTTTTTCTCCACCCCCTCGGGGATGCCGATGATTCTAACATTGGATCGTTTCATTGAGTCAGTAATCTCCCGTAACCTACATTCGTGGGCGTGGATTTTTTTAAGACCATCTTCTATTTTCATTTTTTCCTCTATTAACCCATCCTCCAATTCACTAACCCGTTCCTCTGCTTCTGCGACCCTGGCCGTCAGAGCCTCTAGTTTTGCCTGCATTTGGCTCATAGAATTTTTAATTTCTGTCAGATTCGCTCTCGTTTCTGTCCTTAGGGATTCTATATTCTCAGTAACCTTTTTGTTAATAGTTTTTTCAAGTCTACACATCATTTTGACCATCGTTACTCTGAATTCCATTTCTGATAATTTGGTTACATCCATATCCATTATTTCTGTGGCAGAGGCCACAGAATCACTGTCTTTTCTTTGCTGGGGGGGGCTTCTCCTTCTTGTCATTCTGATGAAGAGAGGTTGCGGGGTTTCCAGAGCCCAAATTATTGACTGGGTCCCAGGCCGTGCCCCTTGTTTTATAGGGATCTTAGGGATGTGGGCTTCTTCTTTAAAGATTTTATTTATTTATTTATTTATGTGGCAGCCAACCAGCGAGAGAGGGAATAGAAGCAGGGGAGTGGGAGAGGAAGAAGCAGGCTCCCAGCGGAGGAGCCCGATGAGGGACTCCTTTCCGGAACGCCGGGATCACGCCCTAAGCCGAAGGCAGGCGCTCAATGACTGCGCCACCGAGGCGCCCGGGTTGTGGGCTTCTTGATTTTTCAGCCTGCCTTCTGTGTTCTGGGGGAGGGGCCTGCCGCGCCGATACTCAGGCAGCCCTGTTTGGGTAGAGTCTCGGCGTCCCCTGCGAGGGGGGATGGGGATGGGCACTCCCTGAGCCGGTATTTCCAGGCTTTTGTTCTCTGGCGGCTTTCCCTGGCGGTTTGCTGTGCCTCCTCTGAGAGTCAGAGCAGCAGCGGCCAAATTTCAGCCTCTGTCACAGAACAGAGGGATCGCGGACCGTTCTCTACTAATGTTCTGGCCACTTTAACTCTGTTTCTGTTGGTGCTGCTCAACCCTGCAGCGTCCGGGATGTGCGCCCCACACCCGGCGTCCCAGCCCTCACTTCCAGGGCCGGCGCGTCTCTGTCCTTTGTGTTTCTAACGCCGCCAGCCACCGCCGCCCCGCGCGCGCTCCCGGATCTCCCGGTCTCAGTCTGGATCCAGTGAGCACACCGGGATTCCGGGGTTCCGCGAGATGCCTGGTGGCGCGCACCCGGCTCACGGTGTCAGTCTGCTGTTCTGCGGGTGCCGTCCGCGAGCCCCGCCCGCTCCCCCGTGCAAGTGGCTACCGCTTCCCGGCGCCCGAACGCGGCGGCTCCCTCCCCCTTCCGTTTATCTTCCGACATCTGTGCACAGTTTCATGGCTCCCCGCTTCGTACCTCAATACTCAGCGCTGGAGATGTTCATTTGTAGAGATCCATATGCGTCTTCCTGCGTCTCAGGCTGGTTCCGTGGTTGTTTAGGCTGGTCTGGTACCGATCCAGCTCGACTCGGAGGACCGGCTGAAAACGGTGTCTCCTACTCCTCCGCCATCTTAACTCCTCCCCGCCTTTTCATTTTCGTAACAATGTTTTTTGAAGAGCAGAAACTTCTAACGTTGACGAAAGGCAATTTGTCAATTTTTTCCTCTTACGCATTATGCTTTTTTGTTCTTATTATTTCACTTGAAATTCTTCTGTGACCCATTAGTTATTTTGAGGTGTGATTTTTAGGTTCCAAATACGTGTTCTTTTGTTATGTTTTGTTATTTATTTCTAATTTAATATCATTTTAACCAGAAAACATAGTCTGTATGATGTCATTTAAAGAGATTTGAGATTTACTTTATAATGTATGCTCAATTTGTGTATTTGTTCCAAGAGCTGAATCTAAGGTTTTGATTTTATATATTAAATTCAGTTTAATAATTTTATTTGAATTATCTATTTCCTTACTAGCATTTTGTTTGATCTTTTAATTACTAAGAAAGATGTGTTGAAATTTCCCACCGCAGTGGTAGATATTTCAATTTCTTATTGTAGAGCTAACAATTTTTGCTGTACGTAGTGTGAGGCTATGTTATTAAGTGTGGAGTTATTATAGCCTCTTGGTGAACTGAATCTTTACCATAATCCAATCTGACACCATCTATCTTTTAACTGGCAAATTTAGTCCACTTACATTTGTTGTAATTACTGGCATATTTGTTTTTCTGCTTTTACAGTTTTTGTTTCTTTCGGATTGGCTGTTTTTTTCCTTGGTAGTAAATTAGAAATTATATACTATTTCTGTGTGTGTGCATGTGTGTGTGTGTGTGTGTGTGTGTGTGTGTGTGTGTGTGTGTGGTTACTACTGCAATTTTACTGTAAATACTTAATGTGGAAAACCCAAAATTCAGTCACCATCTCTACTTCCTTCTTGGACAATACAAGGATCTTTAAAATCTCTAATGGTAATAACCCTGCATCTGGGTCACATGCTATGTTTGCCTAGTATTTTAGTTATATTTTGAATTATTTTTAAATCCACACATTAAATATTGTTTTGTAAAATCATCGTTTGTCAGATTTACCTACATGTTTGCCAGTTTGCTTGCCATCTCTTCTTGCATCAAAGACCTTATTCCTGGTGTCCATTTTCTCCTTCCTGAAGTATATGCTTTAGAAATTCCTTTGGTTAGAGTCTTTTGGTGGTGGGCTCTATTTTTGTCCGTTTGGAAAATGTTTTTTATTTCATCCTCATTCTTGAAAGATAATTTTAGAGTACAGAGTTCTAGAGTGAATTATTTTGCCCCCCCTTGCCCAATATTTTCTGGCTTCTGTTAGTCTAATTGCCATCAGCTATCTTTTCTCTCTTGGGGCTCTTATTTTCTCTTTGTTTTTGTCATGCTGGTGCTTCTCTTCAATACATCTAGGCATACGTGTATTACTCCTGCCTGTGACCAGGCTTACGGTAACTGATTCTCAGGGGAGATCATTATTATCTGTCTGGAGCAAAGGCAGAGAAGATAGGCTTCCCTTTGCAGACTTTTCCCTGCCTATCTTTTTTCTGAGGGAGCAGCTCCTTCAAGTGTTTCTGCTTATTCAGGGTTGGTAGTTCAGATCCTCTAGTTTGCAAAACACAAGGCTCAGTCCCCTGCTTCTTGAGTGGCTGTTGATTTCCCGGTCGCAGAGTGTGTGGTATTGCCTTTTGCTTTTGGTGCAGCACCAAAGTTAGCATTCACATGTGCCCATTCTCTTGGCTTCTGCTTACTCTGAATTTTGCTGGCTCTTGTGGCTTTTCTCTAATTTCCTGTCAGTTCAACCATGTATATAAAAGGATATTTTGTGTTATTCATCTGGCCTCAGGGTATTTTGCAGAGGTGGGAGGCTTTTCAGACTACCTAGTTTGCTGGACTACCTAGTCCAGAACTTTCAACAAGTATTTTTAAGTGCTTACTGAAGGCTTAGAACCGTGTTTGGGGGAGCCATAAGGGGTGAGAACGTACAACTTCAGCCTTTTAGGACTTTGCCATCTTGTTGATCAAACAAGACTGACTAATACACATGTAACAATTAGAGAACAATTCGGGAGTAAACTAGGAGGAAACAGCTGCAGGCTTTGTTCAGAGGAAAGAAAGAAAGCCCATTAAATAATTGCTGGCGATTAGAACTTTTCTTTGCCCCCAGATCACCCTCCAACTTTATGTATGGGTAGGTCTGCTTCTGAATACATGGTTGCATAGAATCTTCAGCATAAAAGATGGAGTGCAGTAATGGGTCCCAGTGGACCTCAGCCATAATAGGAGTCCTGAAATTCTTGCTGATGGGTATAAAAGGCCCCAGACTGATAATTAGAAGTCAGGAGCATTTATGCTTCTGGTATTTCCACCAACTATGCAAACTTGGGCACTTCATTCCCTTTTCTGGACCTCCGCTTTCCCATATCTTGAATGCACGTTAGGGTAGACTATATTAATTGCTAATACATTTGTGTCACAAACCAAAGTGTTTGAGGAGGCTACCACCTGAGGCTCTGAGCCATCATTTATCTTGAGGGAGGAGAGTTCCTCTGGGAGGTTGAGGAGGTACGAACTTCCCTCCGCCAATCTCGTCTCCCCTCCCCTTGGTGCTTATAAGTTACGGTTTCATACAGCTACGATAGTCAGATAGTATTAGTTGAATTCTCAGAGATATCTGGGTATACCTAAGGGTAATAACTCAATCCAAGGAAATTATAGTCAATGGTAGTAACCATGAACAACTGACAACAAACACAGTAAGAGAGTGTCTAGTCAAAATGCTTGATCAGTGGTAGGGTCATATTAGTTTTCAAGTTAAGAAGAAGGTAAGCTGAGAATCTAGCAATGTGAATAGTCAATTCTTGGCCGATAGAAAATTTTTTAGTGTCACAAGAATATTCTTTCGGACATATCTAATGTGAGTGGCCTAGGCCTAGTTCAAACCCATGAGTTCAGAATGTGAGTGGAGTAGAGACAATGTGGGAAAGAAGGTTGAATGAGGCTCAAGCCCAGAAGAGGGCAGTTTGTTTTTGTATTATATTCCAGATATCCATTGTCTTTTATGTGATCGACCTTTTTCCTACAAGACCAATATAAGGAATTAATTTAGTATCCTAGTTCATTTGGTTTGGACTGAGATTTTATGATGCACATAAAGAAATACGGTGTTCAAAGAGGATGTTGTGTGTAGGGGGAAGAAGGTTTGGGCTAATAAATTGGAGGATGGATGATACCTACTCTGGAAGACTACTTGGGAGGAGGTATTTCTTGATCTAAGATTTAATGAGACCGGCAACAGGGAGAAAAGTGCCATTCCTTGAGAATCCTAAAGTAGACCAGCCTTAACATGAAGAGGCTGTCAAACACTGTAAGGAGGTCCCAACCAGGGGACCTGCTGCAGGGGACTCATGATCTTCCTCCCCGCCAGGTGGTGATTCTGTGCCCCTTCACGGGCATTCAGCAGACCTTCCCTTGCAGCAACTGGCTGGATGAGAAGAAGGTGGATGGGCTGATCGAGAGGCAGCTCTACGAGATGGTGTCTCTCAGGAAGAAGAGGCTGAAAAGTAGGTGGAGAGGGCCCAGAGGCTGGTGGCCTTCCAGCCAGGGCCAGCAGAGGCCAGGATGTCAGACCCCTGGGCAAGAGCTCTTCTGTGAAGGGGTCCACTTCTGCTTCCCAGTTCTCCTCTAGAGAGGAAGGGAATGGGCCCCGTAGGAAGCTCGTTTCTCCAAGGTACAGGCCACGTAGAGTTACACATCCAGCACCATGGGCAGTACCCCCACAACCCTAAATTGAATAAGCTGCTATGATGGGCTAGATGTTGAACCATTCACAGTATACTCTGAATATACATAGGGTGCAAGGAGTGAACACTTTTCCCTATTTAAAACATACTAATAGACTTTTGCCATTAAGAGGATCATTGAGATACCCTTTTTCAAATAGCAAGGACTCCTTGGGTCCCTAATATTGGCACCTGTTATAGTGGGTTTCTTAGAATGGGCCACACCTGTGCATGATCTGCCCTTCAGTCCTGAACACCTTTGACTTGCTTCTTTTCCCCACTGATAACATGAAAATTTTTTACTCTTGAAATCTTTATGGGACAACTTGACCTGTCTCTGCAGAATTCCCTTGGTCCCTGTGGGTCTGGACAACCGACTTGAAGAAAGCTGGTACCAACTCTCCCATCTCCATCCAGATTTATGGGCAGAAGGGGCGGACAGACGAGATTCTCCTGAATCCCAACAACAAGTGGTTCAAACCAGGCATAATTGAGAAATTTAGGGTAGGAGGGAAGTGTAATGGGTGGGAGGGAGGAGGAAGGGATATAAGAGGTATTTGTCATGAGGATGGTCTTCTAAGCCAGATTTTGAATGAAGTTTGAGGACAAAAGGGTGCTACAATAAATTCAGGCCCCTGCAAGGGGTGCCAGAATGATCTATTGATTGAATGGGGTACACTTTGCATCTGGCCCTTCACCTGAATCAGACACTCCAGAACCAAGCCTGGGGGAAAGAAGCAGGTATAGAATGTTCTTGAGGAGCCTAGAAACTTGGGGAATCATTGTAGAACAGAGACCCTGAGCACATTAGCATCAAACCGCCTGATCTGGACTGAGTTAGAGAGTGAGAAGCAAATTGAAGGGAAAGTATAAATAGTAGAATATTTTAAAAGAAATTTAGCTTTGAATTTCTGATGCGTATATAAGTAGAGCAAGGCTTGTTTTGCCAACAGAAGTGTGCTCTGACCTTTAGGTGAGAATGATTTGTAATTTTCAGCTGTCTTCCCAGAGCACCCCACTGGTGTTTCTGTTATACACTCAGTTCATTGCTCTTCATGTATTTGTCTTCCCGGCTAGACTGCAAGCCCCTAGGGAAAGGGCATGACTGCTGTATTGATCTTTTTGTCTGTTCTAGTGCCCAGCGGAGCCCTGGGGCTGTGGGCCTGTGCTAATTTGCAGTGTTGCCATATAGGTTTTGTTACTGGGAGTTTATTGCTTGGAAGATTTTCTTTATTCTGGATCCTACTGTGGGTCAGTTATTTTTGCTCGGTTCTGCCAGGCCAGACTGAACCCAGGCCCTACACGGCTGCCTCGCCCTCACGTGCCCCTTGTGTGCAAGGGCATGAAAGGATACAGTCTACAAGGGCAGCTTGAAGTAAAAGCCATCCGCACCGCCAAAGACACGGCCCGGAGTGGGTGCCCTCCTGGCAAGGGGTCATCTGTGACGCTAAACACATTTCACTGGATTATGTCCACCCAAACCTTGTCATTTCTCCCTGTAGATTGAGCTCCCGGATCTTGGCAGGTTTTACAAGATTCGGGCGTGGCATGACAGAAGGAGCCCTGGTTCTGGATGGCATTTAGAAAGGGTGAGGTGTGCCATCTCGGGGCTTGGGAGGTGCTTGGGAGAGGAACCGGAGGGGTCCCTTTCTAATGACCCTGTCACCTAAGTTTGCCTTTGTGTCTGTTGGGAGTGGGGATGGGTAAGCGTGGGTCTCACAGTGAGACCCGAATTTGGACATAGGACACGGGGACTGCCTGATGGGGAGAGGACCTCAAAAGTCGATTGAGAAAATGCTCAGGTGTTCAGGAGACTTGCATTCTTCCCCTGTCACCTGGCTGCTAGGCAAGCGTGAGTCTCCAGGGAGCAAGAGCGATAGATGTTAAATCTGGAACGCCACGTTCCACAAGAGTCATCCTTACGGGACGGCCAGGACCTCCCTTGGATGAAATAGCAGAACGGCGGCCCCAGGGTGTGGTATATCGCTGCTACACTCTCTTGCTCACCCCAGGACTTCATTCCAGATGACCCTGATGAACACTCTGACCAAGGACAAGTACAACTTCAACTGCAATCGTTGGCTGGATGCCAACGAGGATGACAATGAGATCGTGAGAGAAATGACCGCCGAGGGCCCGACAGTGCGGAGGATAATGGGCAGTGAGTACTCACCAGCTCTCCATCCCGGGGGAGGCCGTGGAACTCCTAGTCCGTGTGCCAGAGGGGGTCTGGCCCATGAGCAGATGGTCCCGTCCGCTGTACGTCATCAGTCCCCCTCCAAATGCCAGGATGGAGGTAGAAGTTCCCAGCCGTACGACTGGCTTGCAGAAGCCATCTCTGAGGCATGACGCGAGAGCTCTGTGGTGGTGGCTGTGGGGAGGGAGGCGACATTTATGGGTCTTCGGGTGGGTGAGGGGATGAGAAGAATCTGCACTGAGCAATGTTTCTCCACAGCCTTCCTGACGTTAAAGAAACATTCTCTTCAAATCGTGCATAAGATGCTCCCCAAAAGGAAGACTGTATCTGGAAGCCATGATTGGCTGCCTGCCATGAGTCCTCTGTTTCTATTTAAGGCTCCTAGGAGAGGAACTGAGCTTTTAATCGGGGGTCCCATTTCCATGTTCAAAGGGGTAAAGGGAGATCATTCTGCCTCTAGGTTATAATAGCAGAAGAGACAGAGGCACAGCACATGACCAGTCCTTTTCCCTTAGCAGACATTACTGAGTGATCCCAGCTTTCTCTCCCACTGAGTCTGAAATGAGTTTCAAAGCTTCCAATACAACCCTCCAAGCAGACATTAGCAATTGATCAGAATTGGCACTTAAGATAATTAACCTATTTGCTATCATTGCGGTGGTCCTTAATTTTTAAATCATATAGTAATACTGCAAAATTACAGAGTTAAGAATATATAGAAAACAATGTCGCTTATAGTTCTAGTAGCTCTTCTAAATGTTTGGATAGTGTCACTCCTCAGACATTTGTACATCCAGTAGGAGCTCTGTGTATTTTTGTTGAAAATGATTTAAGTAGAAGTAAATACTCCAAAACATAGAAAGCCCACATGGCAAATATCGATTAAAAGATCACCCTGTCTATTAGTCTAATTAGGCAGTGCTGGTCATTAGCACTATCTGTCATCTACTTTAAGATTCTTCTTCATTTGTAATTAAAAATGTGACCATAGAATATTTGGGTTCAAAGGCCTTTAAAATAGTCTAATGCAATTCAGGATAACGAGCAGTTCTTGTCTTGATTATACAGTTGGAGACAGAGTCAGACCTAGAACCAGGTCTCCCGCCTCCTGGGTCAGGGGCTATACTCTGTCTTTTCACATTCAGTAATATTTTCTATGGCAACAAGGCAGCCGTCTCCCTGGGAATATGGTAGATTACAGGATTCTGCCTCAAATTGGGACTTGATATAATAATGTAGCCCATCGAGGCAGAAAGACACCTGCTCTTGTCAGATCTGTCCCCTTTGTGTGCCAGAACTGAGCCTGCAGAGGTGAACCAGTGGGGAGGGGGTCTTGGGACCTAACTGCTTCCTCAATCTTCCCAACCAGTTCTTGTGACTTTAGCTCCTCATCTCCTGTTTCTGAAGTTACCTGCTGCTTTCATTCCTGACCCTTTTGCTGTTTGCCTTTCAAATTTCACAAGTGATAGCTCTGATCAGTTCTCTCTGGTCTGGTGAGTCAGGGATCCTCAAACTTCCATGTGTGTTGTCACCCAGAGAGCTTGTCGTAACAGAGGGCGCAGCCCCACCCACGGGGTTTCTGACTCAGGAAGTCTGGGGTGAGACCCAGGAATTTGTCTCACCGACTTCTAGGTGATGCTGCCGGTGAGGAACCGCTATGCTAAGGTATTAATCACTTTTCCAGGGGCTGCCAAGCTCCCAAAATCTTGTTGCTGGTACTTGTCCCTTTTTTTGTTTGGTTAAGTCCTGAAAATACCTGTATTTTGTCATTTTAGTGAGGTTTTTCTAGAGAGAAATCTACCATTTTTACTTAGAATTCCCAAGATGTTCTTTACCTCCACCTCCTCTTTAACTTGACTGAAGCCTGGCTACCCTGTCCCTCCAAACCTGTTTTCCCTCCTCACAGACTTGGGGCCATGGGGAGGGGGTTTGCCTGGCTCCCTCTGCGCACTCAGACATGGAGCTCACACCATCTCACCATGTCGCCTCTGCCCCAGATCAATCCCATCTCTGGTGTCCTCTGGTTACTTTTTTCTTCCACTGAAGGTGGTGTAATGTGTCTCTCGGTCACTCTCCAGACCCCCCACTCCTGCCATTGTTCTAGGGCAGTGTATAAGTAGGCTTGGGCTCCCATAACAAAACACCAGAGACCGGGGGCTTGAACAACAGAAATTCATTTTCTCACAATTCTAGAGGCTAGAAGTCAAGATCAACAGGTGTCAGCAGGGTTGGGTTCTTCTGAGGCCTCTCTCCTTGGCTTGGAGATGGCAGCTTTCTCGCTATGTCCTCACATGGTCTTCCCTTTGTCTGTGTTCTTGCCTGTGTCCTAGTCCCTTCTTATGTCATATTGGATTAGGGCCCACCCATAGGATCTCATTTTAGCTTGATCACCTCTTTAAACGCCGTACCTCCATATTGTTGCATTCTGAGATATTGTTATTCTTCTTCTTCTTTTTTTTTTTTTTGAAGATTTTATTTATTTATTTGACAGAGAGAGAGCACAAGTAGGCAGAGTGGCAGGCAGAGGAAGAGGGAGAAACAGGCTCCCTACTGAGCAGAGAGCCCAGTGCGGGACTCGATCCCAGGACTCTGGGATCATGGCCTGAGCCAAAGGCAGGCGCTTAACTGACTGAGCCACCCAAGCATGCTTGTTAGGACTTAAACATATGAATGGGGGTTGGGGGGGACACAATTTGGCTGTATCCTAAAGATGTTGATTAGATTCTTTGAGGGCTATACCTGATAATCTGCATTTTTATCAAGCATACCAAGTAATTTTTTTGCACATCAAAACTTCAGAGCCTCTGTCCTGCTCCTTTCAGTGTTCATGTGGAAAATCCCATCACCCACTTCCTGGTCCTCATCAACTTAACTGATGGCTGCCTCTCTCCCACTTACCCCGACCCCAATACCTCCTTCAGGATCATCCCATGAAGCTTCTCTGAGCAACATGCCCCACCTCTGGCTCAGGCTCCTGCCTCCTAGCCCTCTCATGACCTTGGTGACACTCCACCCCATCCTGGAACTCCTTCTAGCTCCTTCTTACCAACATTTCTCCTGGCCTGTCTCATAGATGCATGGAGGATGGATTTTAGGGGCAAACCCATAAGAAGTCCTTAAGGGGGGAGAAGAAGAAATACTGGAAGTGGGCAAGAATTGGCTAGACTAGAGAGAGGATGAATTCAAGAGCTATTTTGAAAGTAGCTCTGGCAGGACTTGGTGAAAGCATGCTGGGGAGACACAATGGCAAGACGA
The DNA here is from genome assembly GCF_024610735.1 of Ursus americanus. Classification (NCBI taxonomy): domain Eukaryota; kingdom Metazoa; phylum Chordata; class Mammalia; order Carnivora; family Ursidae; genus Ursus; species Ursus americanus. Next base: position 26,341,098 of record NC_142145.1, read on the forward strand.
ACTTTCTGCCCAGGACATTGGCAGAACCTGCAGATGAGGTGCCATTTGAGCTAGGTCTTCTCTGAGTAGGGGTTTGACAGACAAGGAGTGATGGTGGGGGAGTAGGGAGGAAGAGCGTGTCTATAGGTTACACGTGTAAACGTGCATGTAACATTTTAAACAGTGTACAAGATGTGGGGCTGTCATAGCTGTTGGTTTTTATCTTCTGTAATACTATTAAAGAACCATTTTAATGAACAAAGTCTCTAGTGAACAGGATTAGATCGAAGGGCTATCTGTCCTGGCTCTATAGGAAGTTTCATGTCTTCTGGAGGGTCCTTGGCAGTACTTTCAAGCCCATGTCAACTTGGATTCTATCTCCCAGATGCTTTAACATAAAGTACATAAAGTACTGTTGTGCTTGGAACACCCCCATGTCCTCACTCTCCTCTGTAGGAACTTGGATCTCCTTTTGTGGTCTGGATGCTTCTTTGTAACAGTGGCAAGTCCCCCTTCTCCAGCTGGTACTAGAGTATAGTGAATAATGTGCAGGGCTTCCTGGCAGTCCCTTAAGTGGAAGGTCTTGGACTCACATAAAATAAGTACCAATTTAAAACCATTCTTGGGGGGCGCCTGGGTGGCACAACGGTTAAGCGTCTGCCTTCGGCTCAGGGCGTGATCCCGGCGTTATGGGATCGAGCCCCACATCAGGCTCTTCCGCTATGAGCCTGCTTCTTCCTCTCCCACTCCCCCTGCTTGTGTTCCCTCTCTCACTGGCTGTCTCTATCTCTATCGAATAAATAAATAAAATCTTTAAAAAAATAAATAAATAAATAAAACCATTCTTGGGGCACCTGGGTGGCTCAGTTGGCTAAGCATCTGACTCTTGGCTTCGGTTCAAGTCATGATCTTGGGGTCCTGGGATCAAGCCCTGCATCAGGCTCCATGCTCAGCAGAGTCTGCTCGTCCCTCTCCCTCCCCGTCTGCTCTTCCACATCCCCCCACCCCCGCACACGTGCGTGAGCACTCTTCCTACCAAATAAACAGATACAAATAAATTAATTAAAAAAACCAGTTCCCTGACTTTGAATTGTATACTCTTGGTTTACTTAAAAAGAAGGGCCAGTTAATGAAGCAATTAATGCCATGTCTGACAGCAAAAGGCTTTGAGGAGTGACCTCACTGACTGTCACAGACAGGGGACACAGACTAGATATGTGCCCCTTCCGAGGTATGTCCGCCCTGCCCTTCCTCAGGAGTTCTGTGAGACGGTAGAAGCATTGCGATCGGCATTCTTCCCCTGCGTGTGCAGCTGAAGTGATTACACACCACTGATGAGTGGGCAAGAGACCACTGGACTCAGTTGCTGAAAAGAGGAGCTTCTTGTTAATCAGGCTGAGCTGTAATTTTTAAATTAAAGTACAAGAGGCTCTGGTACTTACCCATCTGTTTGAAGTCTTTCACTGCTGATGGCTAACAATACAGTTATTTTTAATGGTCCGTAGACTTCCTGCCAGGAAGGAGCTTGGGACTTCAGTGGCTCGTGGGCTGGGAGGGGCCCCTGCAGAAGATCCAGAGCCCTGAGAACTTCCAGCCAAATGGACCTTAGCGCTCCTGAACAAACAGGACTGGAATTCCCCGGCCAAGGGATTGCTGCATTCCCTCATCAGTTTGCTTCTGGGAATTGCCTGATAGTTACAGCTGAAAGAGCAGAACTGTCCTTCGTAGGATTAAGAATAAGGGAGGCTGGTGTTCTCCTTCCCTTCTGTGCTTGCCCATTTCAGTTTTCACGTCATTTAATGCTGTTCATCCCTCTTACTGTCATCAGTTCTGTCACTGGGAGCGAAACACAAAAGTATCAGCTTCTTTTATGCAGAGGCTAAAGGGTAAAGGCTGAAAACACTTAGCATTTGCCTTTTAGCCATGGTAAGTCTTCCAATCAGTAAACATGGGATGCGCTTCCAGTTATTTAAGTAATCTTTAATTTTTTTCCAACAATTTGTAGTTTTCAGAGCATAAGTTTTTCACTCGTTGTGTTAAATTTATTCATATTTTACTCTTTTTATGCTCTTTTGAATGGAGATGTTTTATTAATTTCGTTTTCAGATTGTTTATTGCAAAAGAATAGAAATACAATTGATTCAGGCATATTGATCTTATACCCTACAACTTTGCTGAACTCATTTATTAGTTCAAATAGTTTTGAATGGAATCCTAATGATTTTCTATGTATAAGATCATGTCATCCATGCACAGAGATAGTTTTACTTCTTCCTTTGCAATCTGGATGCCTAACTGCCTTGGCTAAAACCTCCAGTACCATGCTGAAAACAAATGGTGAGGGGCGTCTGGGTGCCCCGGGTGCCTTCGGCTCAGGGCGTGATCCCAGCATTCTGGGATCGAGCCCCAATCAGGCTTCTCCGCTAGGAGGCTGCTTCTTCCTCTCCCACTCCCCCTGCGTGTGTTCTCTCTCTTGCTGGCTGTCTCTCTCTGTCAAATAAATAAATAAAATATTTTAAAAAAAAAAGAAGAAGGAGAAAAAAAAAAGAAAACAAATGGTGAGAGCAGATACCCTTGTCTTGTTTCTGATCTTAAGGAAAGCATCCAGTCTGTCACCATTAATTATGTGTTGGCTATGGGTGTTTCATAGACGACTTTATGAGTTGATGAAGTTCCCTTTTATTTCTAGTTTTTTGATGGTTTTCTTATCATGAAAGAGTGCTAGATTTTGTCATATATTTTTTCTGAACTTATTGAAATGATCATGTTATGTTTTTTATGCTGTAATTAGTGTTTATTCTTATTTTTTTACTATGTTCAGTTAGCTATTGTGTAGTACATAATTAGTTTTTGATGTAGGGTTCAGTGATTCATTAGTTAAGTGTAACACCCAGTGCTCATCACAGCACATGCTCTCCTCAATACCCATCACCTTGTTACCCCTCCCCCACCCTCCTCCCCTCTGAAACCCCAAGATTGTTTCCTGGGGTCCATAGTCTCTCATGGTTCCTCTCCCTCTGATTTCTCCCCCTTTGGATTCCCCTCCCTTCCCCTGTGGTCCTCCGTGCTATTGTTTATGTTCTACATATAAGTGAAACCGTATGATAATTGTCTTTCTCTGCTTGACTTACTTCACTTAACATAATCCCCTCCAGTTCCATCCATTCCGATGCAAATGATGGGTATTCATCATTTCTGATGGCTGAGTAATATTCCATTGTATATATGCACCACATCTTTATCCATTCATTTGTTGAATTTGTTTTTTATTCTATTGATGTGATACATTAATTGATTTTCAAAACTTGTATCCTTAGGATAAATTCTACTTTGTCAAGTGTATAATTCTTTATGTTGCCAGATTTGGTTTGCTAGTATTTTATTGGAGATTTTTGCATCCATATACATAAGAGAGATAGGTCTGTAATTTTCTTTTCTTGTGATATTTGTGTCTGGTTTGGTATCAGAATAATGCTGACCTCATAAAATGAGTTGGAAATATTCCCCTGTATTCTTTAAGAATTTGAGAAGAATTGGTATTAATTCTTCTTTGAATGCTTGGTAGAATTCAGTGGTGAAGACATTGAGGCCTGAGCTTCTCTTTGTGAGTAGTTTTTTTATTACTGATTTAATCTTTACACTTGTTATAAGTCTATTCAGATATAGCCAGTTCTGTTAGCCATTCTTTTACTTTCAACCTATTTATGTATTTGAATCTACAGTGTATCTCTCCATATAGCCGATAGTTAGATCCATTATCAGTTTTGCAAATCTCTGTGTAATAGCATGACCTTTTTGGGTGTTTGACTTCTGATAGCTTTCAAGCTACTCTTCCCCTCCCCCTTTCTGCCTGACATCTGGGCAATTTGATAAGAAGACTGGATGCTTCCTCCCTTAACACTGGTGGAAAGTTCAAGCCATGCAAGTCCTGTCCACTCTCCCCCCTGCCCCGCAAGGGAACCTCCTAGTCACCATAAAATCTCAATCTAGTCACTTCTCACTGCTGTCTCAAGCCATTTTGGACCTTCCTGGAAACCTACTATATTCTTCCAAGAACTCCTCATTATGTGCATGATACATCTTATATTCACTCTTGATACATGTGTGACATCATCAGCCTTGATATCTGAGCAAATAGGGCGTGAAGGGACCACCCTGTCTCTGCAGGGTGACCATACTCTGCCTTTTGATTGAAATATTTAGTCCATTTACATTTAATGTAATTCCTGATCTGGCAGGATTTATGCTGCCATTTTGCTATTTGTTTTTTATGTCTCATATCTTTTTTTCTGTCCCTCTATTTTTATATTACCACTTTCCTTTGTGTTAAATATTTTCTGGAATACCATTTTTTGTTTCTTTTAATATATATTTTTTGTTATTTTTTTCATGGTTGCCCAGAGAATTACAATTAACATCTTAACTTATAACAATCTAGTTCAGATTAATATCAGCTTAATTTCAATAATATACAAAAACTTTACTCCAATATAGGCTTGTTCTCTTTCCCCTCCTTTGTGCTTTGCTGTCATACAAATTACATCTGTATACGTTATAAAGCCACCAATGAAGTTTTACGTTTATTGCTTTATGCGGTTGTCTTTTATGTAAGATATGAGAAGAAAATAATTACAAACAATAATTACACAATACTGTCTATATATTTACTATGTTATTACTTTTCCTGGTGCTCTTATTCCTTTGGGTGAATTCAAGTTGTGTCTAATGTCTAATGTGACATTAAATTTAAATTTTCTTGTAGGGTGGGGTGCCTGGGTGGCTCAGTCTGTTAAGCATCTGCCTTCGGCTTGGGTCATGATCTCCGGGTCCTAGGATCAAGCCCCATGGTGAATCTGCTTCTCTCTCTGCCCTCCCCCTGCTCATGCGCTCTCCCTCTCTCTCTCTCAAAAAAAAATTTAAAAATAAATAAATTTTTTCTTTTAAGGTAGGTCTACTAGGGATGAATTTCTTCAGCTTTTGTTTATCTGAGACTATCTTAATATCTCCTTCATTTTTAGGTTCACAACAAAATTGGGAGGAGGGTATAGAGATTTATCATATACTCCCTTCCCCTACACATGGATACCCTCTCCATTATCATCATCCCCTACCAGAGTGATGCATTTGTTATAATTAATGAGCCTACAGTGATACATCCTTAGCACCCTGAGTTCATGGTTTACTTGTGGAGCACTCTTGGTATCATGCATTCTGTGGGTTTGGACAAATTTATGATGATATATATATATCCACCATTATGGTATCATACAAAGTAATTTCACAGCCCTAAAAAATCCTCTGTGCTCTGCCTACTTATCTTTCCCTTCCCCCCCTACCCAAACCCTGGCAACTGTTGATCTTTTTACTGCCTCCATAGTTTTGCCTTTCCCACCCTAACACTTTTTAACTTCATCAAGACCTATAATCCACTGATTTTATTATCACCTTCTTCTTATACTCAGTTTCCTCTATACCTGGCTCGGATTGCATTAGCCACCATTATAATCTACCTCTAAACATGCCCTTACCTTTTCTGCCGTTATATCTTTCTATCATGCTTGCCTGGATAAACCCTATCCCAGGTAAAGCCAACAAATGGCCTATTCAGTTATTATAGACTTGCTGTAGGAAAACATGCAGCCTTGCAGACTGGTCTCATTTTAAATTCATGACTCGGTATGTCTCAGTTTGTACTCAAGGCTGTCCTACAACCTATCACTGCCTTTGTGGCCACACCTCTGCCTTCCCTCCAGTCTCTATAGTTGTAGTTTCTTGAACCCTAGCAGAGCTAGTCCTCTATTTATGCTCTGGTCATTCTTCTTTTTCCTCTCCAAAGAATTTCACTAGTTCTTCTCTCCTACGTTATCATTTTCTTTTTCTCTACAGGAACATTCCCATTTAGTATAATAATCTAGTATCTCACATCTTAAACATTTTAAAATAAAACTTCTCTAAACTTACACCCCACTCCAGCTATTATTTCTCTTTTGTATTCCTCTTCACAACAGACTAATGGAACGATTTACATCTACTTTCTCATCTCCTATTCTGTACTCAGACTCTTGCTATAGGGCTTCGTCCCTTCCCCCACAATTGCACTAAGGCTGCTCTTGTCCTTGACACCAGTGCTTTCCATGTGGCTAAACCAAAGGTCAGTCTCTGTCCTCTGGGGCATTTGCTACAGACGATCATTCCTCCCTTCTCTTGGCTTCAGAGACATGTCCAGCAGTACATTTTCCCCTTGCTTCACTGGCTGCTTCTCATCTGAGTTGCTAGCTTCTCCTGGCTTGATCTCTAATGTTGGTGTCCCTCTATAATCCTCTCTATAGGGATCTCATCTGGTCCCATAGCTTTCAACAGAATCCGTGTGCCAGTGATGACCAAAGTCATGTCAATAGTCCTGACTCTCCAGATACACATTCAACTGCCATCTTGGCCTCTCTTTATGAACATCTAATAGCACACATTTATAATGAACAAATAGGACCATTGATTTCTATCTCCAAATCCACCCTTCCCTCAGGCTTCCCTACTTCTTACTGGAAATACTGTTTACCTGGTTACCCAAGCCAAAACCTAGGAGTCATCCATGATTCCTCTCTCCCTCAATTACTTATCCAATCCATCACCAAGTACTGTTGGTTCTACCTCAAAAATATCTCTCTAATCTGCTGGCTTCCCTGCATCTCCACTGCACCCCCAGTCCTAGGCACCCTCCTGTCTTTTCTAGACAACTGTAATTACTCTGGTAACTGACCTCTCTGATTCACTTCTACTTCCCCTACAATCAGTTCTCCACATGGCAGCCAGAGTGCTCTTTAAAACACATAAATCAAATCAGGTTACTTCTTGCTTAAAGCCCTCTAATGGCTTCCCATTGTATTTTAAAAACAAACAAACAAACAACAACAACCAACCAAAGGAAGTCACACTTCTTATCTTGAACTGTCACCCCGTCCCCATGCTGGCCTTGGTCCACTTCTGGACTTCCTCTAATCCCCACTCACCCAAGCCATACTGGCCGTCTCTGTGCTCCTGGAACATTCGCTGCTCATCCCTGCACTGGGGCTTTGCACTAACTCGCACCCTCTTTTCCCAGAGCTTCCTGTGGCTGGCCCCTCATTATTGGCATTTTGCCAGACATCAACTTCTTGCTGCAAGCTTTTCTGCATCTCTAGGTCCTCTTCACTCCCTCACCGTATGGCCCCCCACTTCCATCCCTCTCTGGGACACCCCTCTCCTATGTAATCTTTGTTGCAGACATATCTCAGAAATTTTCCTGTTCGTAATTTGTTATGATTTTACTGTCCATTTTTCCTCTCCACCCGTCCATGGGGGCAGGAGTCTGTCTTGCTCACTGCTGAGTCCCTATCCTCTAAGGGTGCCTGGCATTGGGCTTCATTCAGTCAATAGAAAGACGGCAACTGAATGAATGAGTGAATGAATGAATGAATGAGTTTCACTTTCTAGCTTATTCAAAGTGAGAAGGGAGGCTGATGTGCCGGGATGCAGGGCCACCCCCTCCAGGGTACATTTTCAACAGGGAAAAGAAGCTGCTACCCTCCCGCAGTGGCTGCATTTTGCACCTTTCCATTCCGAAGCAAAGAGGAGCTGGTTCTGCTTCACAGAGAAAAGCTATCTTTCCTACTTGAGAGGACAGGACACGTATGAATTGGAGAATAGCCTAAGGCAAGAGAGTCTGCTGGGTTGGATGGAATCAAGGGTCAGAATGTTTGAATCACACTTGTGGTCCCCAAACACTGCCAACGCCCTCGGAGTCTCCTGGGGGAGCATATAAACAAAGCAGTTTTAGCGATCCTACTTCTGGAAACTAAAATCAGAGACGTCTCGGTGGGACACAGGAATCTGCATTCTTACAAGAATTTCCCAGGGGATTCTGATGCTTGACCAGGCCTGGGAACCTCTGGTTTGTCTGGGAAGAGGGGCCTGCAGGTGAGCTGACCATTGGGTGGGATGGGGTTGGCATAGCCAGCGAGGCAGCAGGGGCAGCCCGGGCGAGACCTGGAATGGGGGGCGGGGGGAGGCACTTAGAGGCAGGAGCCACAGGGCCAGTGCGGGGAGCAGGGGGCCGTCAGCCACTGTGTCACTTTCGCTCCCCGACAGTGGCCCGGTACCGTGTGACTGTGTGCACCGGCGAACTCGAAGGTGCAGGAACTGATGCCAATGTCTACCTCTGCCTTTACGGCGACGTGGGGGACACGGGAGAGCGGCTGCTGTACAACTGCAGGAACAACACCGACCTGTTTGAGAAGGGCGCTGTGAGTACGGCCGAGCCCTGGCCTGCCCGCCCGGCCCGGGCCCCAGGGCCCATCACCCTGTCTTCCCGGCCCTGCTGCAGTACAGCTGACGTGGGCGCCCCAGCCGTCACACAGGTGTACTCAGGGCCACAGCGCACTAGCATGCATGACACCCTCTAGCTCTGGGATGGTCCAGCTGGGACCCGGAGAGCCACCCTGGAGGGGTCAAGGTTCCCTCCCCACCCATCAGCTTTGAGAAGGGGGTGGAACAGGAGGACATTTGGAGGTAGGAGCGGCCCCTTTCTTCCTTCGGGGTGACCAGGCAAGGAGGGATGCTGGGCACCTTGCTTGTGGGCTGAAGGACCCAGGCTAGTAGAAAGCTGGGACCTTTGCCTTCTCCGCTAGACATGACCACTGGTGGCACCTTGTCCATTTCCTTTTTGAAGGAGAAACCAAGAAAGACACTAAATGTGGGAGTGGAAGATCTGGGTTCTGCCCCTGGCCTCGTTACAGATGTGCTGGGTGCTCCCCCTCATTTTCCCCAGCCTGTCAGACGGGTTTTCTAGGAGGCTGTGTGGGGCAGTGGGCAAAGTGTCAGGCAGATCTGGGGGGCAGACCCAGTGTGGGGCCAGTCGCTCCATTCCTCGAGCCTCAGTTTCCCCACATCTAAAATGGGGACGAGATGCCTGCGTGTGGCCAGCCGTAGGGGGGTTAGGAGCACAGATGGACCGCCTGGCCTGCATCACGGAGCGGGGCTCAGTGCAGTCGTCGTTGCGGTCAAGGGCGGCTCAAGGTGCTTACCAGGTGAAGCGGGTTTGTAGACTGACCTGACACAAGCCTTGGCTCTCTCCCCGCCTCTGCTGCCCCATCCTCGGCAAGGGCAGGGCAAGCCCTGGAAATCGAGTGGAGGTCTCTCTCGGAGGCCACTGCAGGCTGGCCTGGTTCTTGGGGTCACAGGCACAAGAAGGCCATGGTGGTAAAAATAATCTGAGTGTGGCGGGCGCACCGAGGTTCATTTGGGGAGGGACGGAGGGGGCGACTTCACATAGATTGATATGTTTTCTCTCTCCCTCCCATCCACACCCACCCTTTCCTACTCTTCCCTTCTACCTCTTCTGACTCCTTTGTCCATCCGGACCACCCTCGTGTTCCTGTTCCCGGAGGCTCCCAGGTGTGCTCACGTAGGCTTGGCAGCCCCCTGGCTCCTACGGCACTCCTGCTGTCCCAGCAGGGGCGGCACGACTGTGCAATTAGCAAGACCACTGGTCCCCCTGTCAGTCCTAGCCATGCCCCTCCTCGAAAGGGGGCTGGTATCCTTCTGTAGCAGGAGCCCAGGTTGATTAGCTAAGGAATTAATTCATGATATACGGTTAGTGACTCGTAACAGCTTAACGTGTTCCTCCTCCTTGTAGAAGGAGATCAGAGGGAATGGGCATTGTTTAACCAGAAATTACAGCCCTCCCTTGTTGGGAACTTGACATGGAATGACTTCCCACTGGGAGCAGTTGGAGGAGGGGTTAGACCTGTTCTTTCTAGGTATCCCCCAATCCACCTGTGAAAGACAAGTAGCCCAACCCATCAGCCTGCACTTTTCTGATTTCTGGGCCTGTGTCTCCCCTTGGTGTGTGGGTCCCAAGGGAGCCACCGTCCAACTGGCCTTGCTGTCTTCCCCTCTGCAGGCTGATGAGTTCACCATCGAGTCGGTCACCATGCGGAAGGTGAGACGGGTGAGGATCAGGCATGATGGCAAAGGCAGCGGCAGCGGCTGGTTCCTGGAGCGGGTGCTGGTGAGAGAAGAAGGGCAGCCCGAGAGCGACAACGTGGAGTTCCCGTGTCTCAGGTGTGTGGTCCTGCTGCTCTCTGTGCTCCCCAGCTCTGGTCCTGGGCCCTGGCTTTGGGGAGACTCAGCCCTGCCTGCTACCACGGACCAGAGAGCACAGCCGTGGCTTAAGGACGGAGCCGGGGCAGGAAGGGGGGGGCCCTGCTGGTGGTGCTTAGACTCCTGCCCCTGCAGGTGATGAGCCACTGGTGTCAGGTGTCCCAGGGCTCCGCTGGGGTGTCTATTTAAGTCTCAGAGTATCCTTACATTTTAAAGATACAGTATGACCATTTCAGAATTTAACTGAGTTCCTCAGAGTGTTAGTTACCCGCTGAATTCAACTTTTGAGTCAGAGGTGTTTTTTGTCCATTTGTCTGGGCCTTCAACCACACCTGTCCCTGTGAATGTCTTCTCAGGATAGCTTACTTTGTTTTCATTCCCTTTCCCCAGCTTCCTAGGGAGGTCAAGTTTCTTTTTTCTTTCTTCTTAAACATTTGGGTTTCTTTCATAACCAGTTGGGTTATGACTTCTAGAAGGTACTGACAGATTTGTAGAACAAGGAGCAATATCAGTATTTTTTGCACGGGCGGGCGGGCCATCCACATTCACCTGGGCGATGTCTGGGGGGTGCATGCAGTCTGCCTGGCTTGGGGCTCTGCAACGGACTCCACCTGCACCCATCAGCGAGGAGCTGCTTGTCCAAGCTCCCTTCGTTAGGGCTGGCCTGGGCTTCTTGAGGGTGGCTGCACTAAGGGCAGTCTTCCTTGGAGTGGATGGGGGCAAGCTGCCCACAGCCCTGCGGTGAATGTGTTCCTCTTTCTCTAACCGTGCACAGGTGCACTCGTGTGCACGCACGTCCGCACAGACATATTTGCTACAGCTGCGTTGCTTACCACCCACAAGCCCAGGAGGAGCAAGTTCCCAGCCATGGAAGGCCACTGGGACCATCCCATGGGACAGTAATTATGAAACATTTTTGTCTGTGACAAAGGTCTCTACAGTCTTCGAAGCGTAGCCTCTGTTAGTATGACAAGGGATTACATTAAAAAGCTAAGTAATGACTCCCACAGCTCTAGGTGAGTGGCACTAATGGACAGAAAGAGGCTCAGAGAAGGGGCTGAGAAGGCTGAGAAAGGCTTCTAGAAACAGGTAGAACTAGACCTGGGCCAGGAATGATCAGAGGGTGGGTGGATGGGGAGTAGGGGCGGTGGGTCATCCGGGTTGGAGAAGAGGCATGAGGCACAGGACCGAGGGGGTGGCTCATGCAAAGGCCGGCAGGGGGCCACCTGGCACGTGAGGATGAAGGAGGAGGTGGGAGAGCTCTGGTCTTTCTCCAAGTCCATCACTGACTCATGGCGCCCCCAGTGAGCCAGGAGGCTGCCCGGCTGGGATGCTAGGGGGAGCAGCCTTATCCCCATCCCCTCGAAAGATATTTATTAAGCACTTGCTATGCCCTTGCTCCCTGACCTCATGAAGCATATAGCCTAGAGGGGAACTGAACAATAAGCCGGTGAATAAACAGAGAGCCATACTTATGAACTGTGAGGTGTGGGATGAGGGAAACACACAATGGCGTGGAGCTGATGGGAGCGGACTCACTGAGGTGGGCTAGTTAGAGATGGAGGCGGTGGGTAAGTTCTGTCTGCAGAGGTGACAGTCAGGCTGACTTTTCCTGAGGGATAAAAAGGAAAGTGCTGGGGAAAGAGCTTGAGGCTTCTAGAACTTCAGTGAGACCAAAGCAGGTGGACAAAAGAGAAGGCCACCAGGTGAGGTCAGAGGTGGACAGAGGCTGGTGTCAGGCAGGGACAGGCAGCCACTATGCGGCTTTGGGCAAGGAACGTCCATCTGAGGAAGTTCCCTCTGGCTTCTGGGTGGAGGGCAGGCTATGGGGCATCCAGAGGAGAAATGGAGCCTGGCAGGAGGCTTTGCAGGGCCCGCAACGGCACGTATCAGTTTGCTAGGCTACTGGAATAACACGCTACAGACTGAGTGGCTTAGACAACAGAATTATTGTCTCATAGTCCTGGAGGCCGGAAGTCCAAATTCAAGGTGTCAGCAGGGCCGTGCTCCCTCTGAATGGGATTTGCCCCATGCCTCTCAGCTTCTGCTGGTCACAGCATTCTTGGCTTGTAGATGGCCATCTTCTCCCTGTCTTCACGTCGTCTTGCCTCTGTACACGTCTGTCTCTGTGTTCACATTTCCCTTTTCTATGAGGACACCAGTCATTTTGGATTAAGTCCTGCCCTAATGACCTCATTTTAACTCCCTAACCTCTATAAGGACACTGTTTCCAAATAAGGTCATTCGGAGGTACTGGGGGTAAAGACTTGAACATATCATTTTTAGGGGACACATTTAAACCCATAAGGTGGCAGCTTGGCCCTAGGCGGTGGCAGTAGAGGTAGGGGCAGGGAGCTACACCAGAGACAGGTCCCGGAGGTGGAGCTTGTAAGGGCAACTGGAGACCCCAGGTCTCTGCGTTTGGTAGGTGGGCAGAGGTCGTGCTCCCTGCTTCAGCAGGGAGCCTGGGGTGGGGGAAGGCCTGAGGGGGGGCTGGGCTGGACTCCGGGGGTTTAGCTGGGGTATATTAGGTACGAGCTGCTTGTGAGTCAAGTAGGCAGTCGGGCCTTGAGAAATAACTCCAGGAAATGAGAGCAGAGCAATGGAATTTAAAGTCAGGGAAATGGTGGGATCCTTCAGGGAGAGTGGATGAAGAATTGCGAGGACTGAGCCCTGAGACAGGTCAGTAGGAGGACAGGGAACCTGGGAAAGGGGATGAGGAAAAAGTCGGTATGCCCACACTGCCTGCTTTGCTACATGCATGGTACAGGGTGACTGTGGGACTAGGAGTCTAGCCACCTCCCTGCTGTGTGGCTTTGGGCAAATTTCTTAACTTCTCTGGTCTTCTGCACATTCCCGACCTGCATATGACCTACTGTGATGGTGAGGGTGAAATGGGGTTGCGCTTTGAAAGGAGCCGAGTCGGCCAAAGGCACAGGTGATGCTGATTGCAGGGCAGGAGGCGAGCCGAGGCCCCCAAACACCCTAGAGCTCTCCCTGCCCCCAAACACTTAAAGCGTCCATGCATTTTTAAGAAAATGAATTCCTGTACCTTGCTGAGGCATGTGGTGATGGCATTACGGACTCAGGGCCCGGGAGGCCTTTGAAGCCCCTGGAGGTAGAGCCTGCCCTCCCACGCAGCTGCTTTCTCACCTGAGCTGTATGTTTGCCTGGGGGAGGACACACGGGGCCCCTTTACCAAACTTCCCTGCCAGGGGCAGGTGGTGTAAACGTTTAGCCCTGGCAGCTGTGTGAGTGTTGCGTGCACACCTGTGTGCACACTTGCACATGCTTTGTGAGCCCGGGAAAGAGCAATAAAATCACCAGCAGAGGGGCTCACCCATCTAGCGGCATCTCACGCTGAACCTGGACCCAAGTGTCTGAAGCTGAAAGAAAATGACTATATTTGGAAATATCTATTAATATCCTTCTGTTGGAAGCTAAAATGACAAGCCGTGGTGTCCCTTTACTGCTGGGGTGGGCCTGGGGGTGGGTGAGTGGTGGAGAGAGTGGCGGGAGGGTGCGTGGGTTTCCCAAGGGCCACAGGCCTGCTGGCTTCCATCCTTCCCGTCCCTGTGAGTGGTGGCTGGGCCAACCCTTCTCTGCAGTCTCTGTCTGTGGGAGATGCCGGGTGACCTCCACGGGACAGAGGGGGAGGCTCCTAATGGGCTCACTGGAGGGACTCGAGGCAGTAGTCCCTGCTCTCAAATATCCCCCGCCCCCATCATCAGTACCAAGAATTCTGCAATGGCATCTTCATGTCTTAGAATCCCAGATGATTTTGGCGTTCGAGACTCGCAGCACCAAAGCCCATGACAAGTGTCATCACTTAGCTGCTGATGAACATTTTGTGCGAGCTAACCGCCAGCAGGCAGCAACATCCGGGGGGGAATAGAAGAGCCTGTGCTTGGGGAGGGAGGGTGAGAGAAAAGGGATGGGGACCCTACCCTCGGGTGGGGTATAGTGGCAGAAGGACTGTGGTTTAGGGAGGCCTGAGCTCCATGTCAGGAGGGCTGGAGAGGAGGCAATGCCTTGGTTTCCTTTGATGGGTTCTGTGGCCAGGGAGGCACCTCCCTGCCAAGAGTGTAATAGGGCTGGGTTGCCAAGACGAGCTCCAATATGCAGGCAAATGGGGAGACACTGGTCCAGAGGCAGGCGCCTTGGCTTCCCCATGGTGCTGGAGAACACTGAGGGTGTCTGTTCTGCTGCCGTCACCTGTATCACAGACCCTCGTGAGTACTGGGACCGGGGCATCTCTGCTTGCACGGTCGTCTGATTTCTCTGGCTGCGTCCCCGTGCTCCGTGGGGATGGTGCTCTTCAGGTGAACCAGTCCAGCGTATTGCCCCCGGTGGATGGCCAGCAGAGAGCTGGGGTCATGGCCCACTCTGATGAATAGATGAGTCCCCGCCGTCAAACCCAGCCCTGTGGGGTCCAGACCCAGCTTCTCCTTGTTGGCAAATCTCATTCCTCCCTGAGGACTCCGAGCAAGCCCCTTCCCCACAAACTGTTCTCATTTCTCCAAATTCCTGTTACACTTACTTTGGTCCAACAGCCATCCTTGTCCTGGCTTTCAGTGCCTTGGCTAGTCTATCGTATCTTCTTTTTCTTTTAAATAAAGATTTTATTTATTTATTAGAGAGAGAGCGTGTGTGTGCACGGGTGTGGGGAGGGGTAGAGGGGGAGGGAGAGAGACTCTCAAACAGACTCCACACTAAGCGTGGAGCCCGTCATGAGGCTCCATCTCCCGACCCTGAGATCATGACCTGAGCTGAAATCAAGAGTCGGCTGTCTAACCGACTGAGCCACCCAGGTGTCCCTAGTGAGTCCTATCTTCTTAACTAGACGACCTCTTCTCTAGGGGTCAAGCAGTGTCTTCCTGATGTCAGCGTATCTTTTCTGCCTTCTCCCCGTCCCCAGGGCCCTCAGCCCAGGGCCCTGTACACAGTGGGCTCCCCCAAAAAGAGGTGATTGTTTGTGCTGATAACAGTGACTCCGGCGTTCTTGGCTTTCAAGACGAACTCTTTAGTGTGACTGCCAAGGTCCTACATCCTGTGACCCTTCTCATTTCCCTGCACACTAGCTACCCCTTCCCCTCACTGCCTTCCATCCACAGTGGCCTTCATTCAGCCCCTGAAGGCTCTGCTCTGTCCCAGCATATGCCGTTCCCTCTTCTCCCAGCCAACTCTGTGTCACTCTTCCAACCTCAGCCAATATCACCTCCGCAGGGCAGCCCTCCCTCCCCAGTTTGGGTAGTGACCCTTTGTTCTCAGCTCTTGTAAGAGTCTTTTCCTCGGCCGAATGCACGTTCTGACCTCCCTGGTGACCCCGCAGGAGCAGCCCGACGGTTGGCTGCCGGCCGCTCAGAGCTAACAGCCCCTTGTCTGCCCACCAGGTGGCTGGACAAGGATAAGGATGACGGTCAGTTGGTCCGAGAGTTGCTGCCCAGTGACAGCAATGCAACACTGAAGAGTGAGTCATCCTTGTGACCAGGTGGCGGGTGTGTCCCTGGGGAGAGGAGCGCCCTCCCCTTGGTGCACAGAAGCCAGCCCTGAGCTCGTTGCTTCATTCCCCTGGGTCAGCAGTCGGGAGGGGGGGAGAGGAAGAGGCTCTGAGGGACGATCTGGAATTTTCTTGGCTGTCTGGGCGGTGTAGACGGTCTCTTTGTGGCATTGGATGTGGGGCCCTGAGCGCACACAGGCCTCTTTCCGTATGAGCAACAAAGGCAGTAACGCTAGCCAAACAGACGTTTCAGATCTTTCTGGGTGATGAAATGGAGCACCATCGGCATGGTGCCCTGTTCCATAAGGGGATTTAGGTCCACATTAGAATGTCGCTCCTGGCTGGCTCCTCCTGAACTGTTGACATCTTGAGCCAAACATGAACCCTCCTAAGGCTCTGATCCCTGGCTTGTAAAGCCGAGATCAGAATACTTAGCAACAAACAGCCCTGCGTATATAACGCTCTAAACACTGTCTGCCAAGCTTGACCCTCCTTTGCCTCCGTTTCCTCATCCTTCAGATGAGAAGCTGGACAAGGCGGTTGCCTTAGGTCCTTCAAGTCTCTTGCACTCAGTGTTCTTCGAAAGCTTTCCTGTTCTTGGCATGCGCGCACCTTATGGGCGGGCCAAGCAGGGATTCGCATCCCACGTTGTCAGTGAGGGGACCCAACAGAGATGAAGGGAGCCCTACCCCATCACAGGGCTACTTAGAGCAAGGACTGAGCTGCTGACCCCCAGCCCAGTGTCCCACCCCGGCTGCAGACCGCCCTCCTGCTCCAGCCCTTCCCACCTGCCCTGCGCTAACCCCTCCCTCCCTGCCTCCCCCTTGCACTGCCCAGACTTCCGCTACCACATCAGCTTGAAGACGGGGGATGTCTCTGGGGCCAGCACAGACTCGCGGGTCTACATCAAGCTCTACGGGGATAAATCTGACACCATCAAGCAAGTTCTTCTGGTCTCCGACAACAACCTGCAAGACTATTTTGAACGTGCCCGGGTGGACGAGTTCACCCTCGAGACCCTGAACATTGGAACTGTAAGTCTCCGTCCCGAGACTGTGCGACATGGTCTCACTCACGCCACAGATATCCACATGTGGGTGCCCACTCACATGCACGTGCATAAACACTCCCACATCACACACATCCATGCATTCACGTGCACATGCATGAACCCGTTTTGAAGGGAAAGATGCGCACTTGGGGGTGGGTGGGATACGTTGTTTTCCAGCTCTGACCCAGAGCTGCAGAAGATACGTGACCAGTGGTTGAGCTTCTGCAGTCCCTTTAGGGATGGAATGCCTATTTTTGGTGTCTGTAGTCCCAACATTTTCTTTGCCTACCTAGCCAAGACCAATGCGGCTGGGTCCCAGACACTGGAGAAGGGGACACTGGCATGCAGGGAAGGAAAAGAAGGGCTGAAAATACTTCCCAATTCCAAACTTGGGTTTGCATCTGAGGTATGCTCAGGAAACTCATTTCAGTTGCAGCCCTGGCAACACTGGAGAGATTCTGCCTTTGAAGATGGCACTGAGGGTCTCTCTCTGTCAAGGCCCAAGGTGGCCCTGCTGCTAGCAGGCTGAGCTCTTCATCTGGAAAAGTTCAGATCTAACCCCCTGGACCATAGTGCTGGAAACTTTTCTAGAAATTTCTGAGCTGGGTTTCCTATGACCACCTGTCCTTCTCAAGGTGTGGCTAGTGGGAACTGGGACGCTGACGAGCCCCCCGTCTGCAACCTTACTTTCTTGCAATCCCTTTGCCCTCTTTCAGGTACTCCATGAAAATGCTCTTGGGGAAAGATCTCATGTCAGCCCTTTATACTTTGATGGTAATGAGTTTAAATCAAGGTTTTCCTTCATTAAAATGTGTTTACATTTTCAGCTGAATTAATAACCATAGAGTGAAATGTTGTTCCCTTTACTGAGGATTTCTGGCAACAGCCAGCAGATAGATGAGACATCTAAGGGGAGGGGGTGGTGTTTGGGGCCTTTCCTTGTGTTTCTGAAACCCCCCAGCAAGCAGTATGGCTAAGAGGTCGGGAGGGTCAGTCTGGCTGCTGATTGCCTGAGGCCCTGTCTCCACTTACCTGCCAAGCCTGTCTTCACCTTTGTTTGCATTCATAACAACGCAGCAGCAACAACGGGGGATGCTAATGGGATTGTTGTTAGCTTTAACTATATTGATAACACCCCTGCCCTCAGTAAGCGCTTAATCAATGCTAGCTGCTCCTGACTGAACAGTTGCTCCAGGGAGGTGCTAGGCGGTCCGGAATTGAAAGAAGTTAAGGAGTTCTGTCCTTAAAGGAGCTTCCCATTGGGTCAGGTAGAAGACACTTGTCCCTGTCTTCACTCTTCCCAGCTGGTCCTGTCACTGTCCCAGCACCAGAGTGAAAGCTCTCCTGTGACCCTGGGCACCCACCCAAAAGGCTGTCGGGCTTTGTAAACAAAGCTGGTTTCCTTTCTATAATTTCAGGGGACCCGAGCTACAGGCAGGCACTCAGTTATGATGGTGTTTTCATTATCAGCTCAAAGAGGCACTTTGTACTTGTAAGAGCAAAAACAGGGCTTGGAGGGACAATTCTCCAGAACCAGCCTTCTGGCCTCAGACTCAGGGCTAGCATTACCACTCCAAACCATCACAGAGAGAATCTGCAGGGGAGGCTTGGCAAGGATCTCCAAGGCTATTGGATAATTCCATCTAATGGTAGAATTGCCCTGCAAACAGCATTTCAAAAAAGCACTAAAGTGATTTGAATGTTGAAAAACCAAGTACTCCTAAGGATGGTAACGCGATGATCGATGCAATCATCTATGTTAAATGTAAAGATGTTAAAATGTAAAATAGCAAAGCAAGGTGACTGTTGGGTGTTACTGGAAAGAGAAGGATGTTCCTCAGGGTCGAGTGAGAGGAGGGGTTGAGCAGAGAACCACAGAGAGGCTGTCCTGAGAGGTCATCCACCTATCGTCTCACCTCTAGGATGGGTACGTCAAAGAAATACAGAAATACATACAATAGTGTATTGTTTAAACAAAACAAAGCCAAATCAATACCATGGCTATCAGAAGCAAATGGTTAATGTCTTGAATGTTTGCTTTCTCCTGCGGCCACCACCCAAGTACATGCTGGAGCTTTCAAAGTCCACGCCATACCCACTCCCCTTGCTTGCTTCTCACAACTTCCCCAAGAGGTGAGCCGCTCTTAAGAGGAGAGAATGAGGCTACAGGCAGGAGAAGTGGTCCCCTAGTTCCCAAGCTGGCTGATGGTGGACAAGACTGGGACCCAGTGTCCTCCGGCTGAGCCCCCCCCCCTCTTCTGGGCAAATGAAAGTCTGGGTTGAGGACAGCAGTTTGCACCAGTGTTTGCGGGGCCAGGGTGGGTAGGGATGGAGGCATAGAGGTTTCCACGCACCAGCTCTTTGCTCACTCGCACCCTGGGTTTCCCCCCAGATCAGTCGGCTGGTGATCGGGCATGACAGCACGGGCATGCACGCCAGCTGGTTCCTCGGCAGCGTCCAGATCCGCGTGCCCCGCCAAGGCAAGCAGTACACCTTCCCCGCCAACCGCTGGCTGGACAAGAACCAGGCCGACGGGCGCCTGGAGGTGGAGCTCTATCCCAGTGAGGTCGTGGAGATCCAGAAACGTATGGAAGGAGCAGTGATGGGACCATCAGCATTGTTTCCCCTGTGGGATGGGGCAGTAGGGAAGGGGGAGGGACTATGGGGTGACTCGGATCTTGTTTACAAGGGGGGAGCCTGAGGGGAGATAATGGGGCTTCTGATTGCCTGTGGTATTATAGTTCTTGGAGGGGCAAAAGGGCTCATTTTACAGAGGGGAAACTGAGGACTCGATGGATGAAACATTTTTTTCTGGAATAAAGGCAGCAAATGACTCTATTAAGACATGCACATTCTTGGCCCTGTGTACAAGAGTTTGAGACATAGTCTGTGTCTTCCCTGGGAAGACTCGCTGAGGAGATAAAGCTGTTCATTCATACATTTATTTAGTAAGTATGTATATAGACTGTTTCTCTGAGCCAGCACTGCCCTAGGCACAATGTAGACTAAATGCTTGCCCTTTTGCATTCCACCACGGGAGGCACACAATAACTCTATAATACAACGCCAGGTGAGAGCTATGAAGAAAATGAAACAGGATAGGGCGATAGTCATGGCGTGGCGGTGGAGGACATTTTTGGACAGGGTGGCGACATCTCTGAATGAAGGTGAAGTTCAAGGCGATCTGGCCACCCTTTGTACATGATGTGAGAGCCATAGTTGCGGTAGGGGTCAGAGAAACAAGAGGTCATCTAGAGGGTCAGGAAGACAGTGGCACCAAAAACTGGTGCAGAGAATGTCACTTCCCTCACCTCTGCATTTCTGCATCCACCCTGAACGCTCTGCCCAAGGCTCACTTCCACCAGAAGTTTCCCTGAGAAAGAACCCCAATATGAACGCATCTCTTCTTCCTTGCATCTTTTCATGTGTGTGTTTTCTCTCCCCAACTATCCTGTAGGTTCCTTGAGGGCTGTGTCACAAACATATACGTGGTTTGTAATGGTACCTGCCACTGTGATTCTTCAACTCTTTTCCTCTTTTTAGAAATTAAACTTGATTTCCATCACAAGATATAGATTTTTAAAAAGCAGTAGTTGCCTTCCCTTACTATCTCCCTTCTTCAGAGGTAACAACTTTTAAATTGCTTTCACTTTTCCTCTGAAATTTATCTCTGTGTTTTTAATAATTTGCTTACCAATTTCTTTATTATTTTATTCATAGACATTAACTCTTGACTTTCTACAATGGAAGGGGAGGGTTTAGCTCTTTGAATACACATGCATGTGTGTGTCTGTGTGTGTGTACATACCCATTTCCCCTCCTTCCAGCCTTTAATAAAATTAAATCAATATTCAATTTTTACGTTATTATGACTATGTAAATATTCATTACGGAGACACCTGTTGTATGATGATTGCATTTGAATTATTGCACAACTTTTTGTATTTTTCTGGTGTTAATAATAGCCTCATTTTCATTCGTGTAGTTTTCTATATACCCATCTGTATTTCTGTATACCCACCTATCTGTATTAGGGTGCTAGGGCTGTCATAACATATACCACGACTAGATGGCTTAAACAACAGAAATTTGTTTTCCTGTGTTCCAGAGGCCAGAAGATCAGGGTGTCAGGAAGTTAGGTTTCTTCTGACGCCTTTCTCTTTGTCTTGCAGATAGCTGCCTTCTTGGTGCCTGTTCATATGGTCTTTTTTTGGGCATTTGCATGCGTGTGTCCTAATCTCTTCTTCTTATAAAGACAGCAGTCATATTGGATTTGGACCTCACCCTAATGGCCTCAGTTTAACTTAATGTCTCCTTAAGGCCCAATCTCCAAATAAGTCACATTCTGAAATACTAGAAGTTAGGCTTCAACAATGAATTTGGAAGGAAGAAGACAATTCTCCCATAACATCATTTTATCTCCATCCCTCCAATAGAACTAAAATTCTTTTCGTAAGTCCAAACCCAACAGCAATTCTGTTTCCTCTCTGCCTCCTTCCACTCACTCCCTGTCCCAAGACATTCCGTTAGGAACCTCTAAAGTTCTAGGCTGCCATGAAGCTGTCCTTTGGGACTTCCTTTTGGCCATCTTTTTGGAAATTCCTTTCTTTTTCCTCCTGTTGGATCTCCGGTTTCCTGGACTTCATGTCTTCCTTTTCTTTGGTTTCTTCTTTCTTTTCATTTCTACTGAGTAGTTTCCTGAGAAAAAGTGCACAGAAGAGAAATGTCTGCAAATGTCTCAGGAATCTGGCTCATTACAGAATTCTGATTTAGAACTCATTTTCCCTTAAAGTTTAGAAGGAATTATTCTACCATCTTCTGTCTCCTAGTGTTGCAGTTGGGAAGTATGATGCCATTCTGTTATCCAAACTTTTGGGATTTTTTCTCTCTAAAATTTTGTAAGATCCTAGTTTTATTCCTGGCATTCTGAAATTTCATGATGTCCTCACTGCCTTTTGTGATTTTAATCTCATCCATTGTTCTGGGAACTCATGGGCTCCTTCTAGAAGCATTTTTTAATTCTGGGACTTCTTTCGATATTATTTCTTTGACAATTTCCAACTTTCTATTCTCTGTAGTCTTTAGAACTGAACTCTTGGTAAGATGTTGGAATTCTGATTTTCTTACCTTTCTATCATTTGTCATTTTGTTCTTGGGAAATTTCCTCTTTTGTTCTTATGAACTGTCCTTGACTTTATCCTTGCTCTGGAGTATTTCATTTCAGCTACCACATGTTAATTTCCAATAGTTGGTTTTTGCTCTCTGAATGCTAATTTTTATCTATCCAAGGTTTGTGTAATCCTGGCTGCTTATTGCTCTAGGCTCTGAGAGAGGGAATGAGGTTGGGAGTTCTCTCCATTTGGAATGTCAGCTTTTACTGAATCCCCTTGTTGTCCATACGCTTACCCGCTCTCACTCCCAGCTGATCCTGGTATCTCTAGTTCAACTTCTTTAGGCTCTCAGCCAGTCCTCTTGCTTTCTGCAAATCTCTCACATTGCTTTGGTAATGGAAGATTCTCCATCTTGTTGAAAATAAGTCTTATCTTGGGGGAAAAAATCATGATATCGTGTTATGGCATTGCTGAGAGCACAGGTCTTGGTGTCGTCGCTGAAAAACTATGACCCACAGTTCTGGTCGACATTTTGCTCTTCGCTGGGAAGTGCCCTCTAGTGGTGCATACCTGTAACACATTTCCACCCTCTAACTGCTTGATCAAGTATGACTTCAAAATACAGACAGCTCTTTCTGTGTAGATGTATATGTTGATAATATATGAAAGATGAATATATTTAAATGGAAATTATTATTTCAGGGGCACCTGGCTGCCTCAGTCGGTACAGCATGCTACTCTTGATCTTGGGGCCACGAGTTCAAGCCCCATGTTGGGCATAGAGCTTACTTTAAAAAAACGAGAAGAAAACAAAACAACAACAACAACAGAAATATATATATGCGTGCCTGGGTGGTGCATTCAGTTGAGCGTCCAACTCTTGGTTTCGGCTCAGGTCTGATCTCAGGGCTCCACACTCAGTGCAGAGTCAGTTTGGGTTTCTCTCTCCCTCTTCCTCTGCCCTTTTCCCTCCCCCCACCCCCATGTGCACACGCATGCTCTCTCTCTCTCAAATAAATAAAATCTTAAAATTTAAAAATTTTCTCAAAAAATTACAATTTCAATCCCTTGTCCTTTACTGAAAATAAGGAAAAGAGACAAACACACAGCCTTTGCTTCTTTCTGTTCCATGATGTCTGCCCAGGGGTTGGGCACACAGCAGAGAACGCCAGCTGGTAAATTGACTACCCCTCACTCCTGGCTTCCGAAGTCACATGCGGTGCAGTGGATAACCGGGCTTTGGAGTCTGATTGCTTGAGTTTGCCATTTCTACCACCTACTCAGGTCCTCTAAGCCTCAACTTGTCAGCCTGCAAAATGGCGGTGACAGTCCTCATGGTGTTGCTGATGAAAGGATTAGAGAAGACAATGCCTGTGAAGCCCCAGATGTGGTACCGGGGCAGGAATGTCTGTTTCGTTACTATCCCTGCTGCTGTTAATATCACTGAATGTCCTGTTTCCCCCCATGTGCCTACCCAGTGGTCCATTATGAGGTGGAGATTTGGACGGGGGACGTGGGCGGCGCGGGCACCACCGCTCGAGTCTACGTGCAGATCTATGGCAAGGACGGCAAGACAGAAGTGCTCTTCCTCTCCAGCCGCTCGAAAGTTTTTGATCGTGCGTCCAAGGACACATTCCAGGTATGCGGGGTTCAGGCAGTGGGGGTGCCCACAGAGTGCCAATGGGTGCCCCAAAATGAAGGGATTGGACTAGATCAGTGGTTCTCGTCCCTGGCTGCTTCTTAGAATCACCTGGAGAGCTTTAAGGAAAAAAATGGCTGCTCGGCCCACCTCTGGATCAGTTAAGTCAGAACCTCTACGGTGGGGTATGTTTTCTGGGTTATGCTTCTAGAAGCTCTACCAGGGAGGCTAAAATGCTGCCATTCTGAGTCCTGCTAGAGTAGACGATTCTAATTTGGCAAAGAATGGCATGAGACCCCTAATTACTGCAGCCACTGCCAGCCTCTGATTCTGTGGCTCTCTCTGCCTTTGGGCAGGGCCGTGCTTCCCAGGCGGGATCTGGGGCGGAGTCTCCAGGCTGTGTTCTTAGTGCCCCAGGACTCTGCACTTCCGCTTGAGTGGAGAAGAAGAGATGAGGATGTGAGCATGTTATGTTGTTGGTAGGAGAGGAGGATGCAAGTGGGATGCCCCTTGGGGGACATATCTGTATTGTTTTGGGTTTTTTTTCAAGATTTTATTTTTTTATTTTAAGACAGAGGGCAAGTGAGAGCACAAGCAGGGGGAGTAGCAGAGGGAGAGGGAGAAGCAGGCTCCCCACTGAGCAGGGAGCCCGATGTGGGGCTTGATCTCAGGACGCTGAGATCATGACCCCGAGAAGGCAGCCGCCTAACTGACTGAGCCACCCAGGCGCCCCAACTGTGTTCTACCTAGGACACTAGTATGTGTGTGTGTGTGTGGGTGTGGGTGTGCGTGTGCAGATGTGTGTAGCAGGGAGCATGTTCATGCTGGGTGTTCTCTGTGTGTTTGTGTGCCGCAGACAGCTCTGAGCAAGGAGTCCTGCCCCCGTGCCCAGCCGAGAAGGGCCTGGCTGAGCTGGACCAGGGTGTATGGAACGTTAGCGGTGGAGGGGGTCTCCCTGAATCCAATCCCCGCATTACGCTGCTGAGGAGGTAGAGGCCCTAGCATTTCACCTCTCTGAGCCTCACGTTCTTCATCAGTTCGAACCTAGCCTTCCTCACAGTCCTTGGAAGGGTCCAAACAGTCATTGTCAGAGAAGGTCCTTGGGAAATTGTGACCAGCTGTGGAGACGTCACAGAGCAGGGCATCTTCCAGTGCCCCCAGGCTGTGTGGCTGGATGTGGTGGTGGACGCGGTCATGGCTGGGCAGACAGATGTGGGCACGGGATGGTAAGCAGGCCTGCCTGCAGAGGTTGATGGCAGGGATGCTGTGCCTTGGAAAATGCTGGAGAGGAGATCTCATGTGCTGAAGAAGGGACTTACCAGGTCCAGAGCCCATCCCCTCAGTAGCCCAGAAGAAAAAAATGCCTCTTTCTCGGGGCTCCTGGGTTCCATTTTGGCTGATCATTTTCTCATAAAGGTGGTTTTGGCTACATCGTAGCTTCACGAACAGAGTCAGAAGACCTGAGTTCTCATCCAGGCCTGGACTCCAAATATGGGGCATTGAGCAACGCATGAGACAGCCCCAGGCCTTAGTTTCACTAGGACACATGTGGGAAAATCGGTGGCACCAGACTTTGAAAAGTGTCGGACACCCAGATAAGGGCCCATCAGAATGGGGAACCCTAAGAGTGGCCCAACCAGCAGGCACCCCACGTGACCCCCCCCCTGAGCTGTGCAGGGGCTGGACCTCATGCAGTGTGAGGCTTAGAACAGAGTGGCAGACCGAAGGCTGAGGACCTGACCCTCTGAAGAAAGCTGAATCCGTCCACACTGTCCTTTGAGCCAGCCGTGCGCCAGACCCCATGGGGGAGAGAAGCAAGAACGAACAGTCCCTGTCTTTAGGAATACCCACTCCAGTGGGCGGGGAGCAGCTCACGTGGACAGTGAGACCATCCGGGACAGGCCAGGACCTTAGCCAAGCTCTGTGTCTCCCGTGTGCTGGGGGAGGGGCTCAGGCTTCCTGGGAATGTGGGTGAGATTTTTTTTTCTTTTTGAAAAATAACACTTTTTCTTGCTTATTACAAAAGTTATATGTGATTCATGATTAAAAAAAATAACTTTGGAAAGAGAATGCAAAAAGCACAAACTAAAAAGGAAAGTAGTAATAAAGCTCAGAAAACGAGATAAATAGCTTTTATATGGAGGTAGAGAAGGGAATAACGGCATTCTGGGTGCGGGGAACGCATGAAGAGAGCTATGGAACTAGGAGTAACAGGAATGAGTGTGATGTGCACGTGTGTGTGTTCATGTGCATATGTGGGGTGGGGGAGAAGGGGAAGAGACAGAGAGACAGGGACACCAACCTGACATCACCTGGGGTTAGAAGGAAATATGTTTGGATGGAGGGTGGGGCCTGCCAATGGTCCTGGAAGGCTGGCCCAGCAACCAGGCTGAATGTGGTAGGAGAGAGGGAGCTGGTGGAAGCTTCTGGCTCAAGGCCCCGGGCCTCCCCATCCTGTGGCACTGCACACAGACCCCTGCTGGGTTCTGCGGGGGAGGAAGGGAGGACGCCAGGAGCGGCCTCAGCCACTGCCCTGCTCTTTGCACAGCTGGAGGCAGAGGACGTGGGTGAGGTCTTCAAGATCCGGCTGGGGCACACAGGCGAAGGCTTCGGACCCAGCTGGTTCGTGGACGCGCTGTGGCTGCGGCGCCTGGTGGTGCGGGAGGCGGACCTCACGCCCGAGGAGGAGGCCCAGAAGAAGAAGGAGAAGGACAAGCTGCGGCAGCTACTCAAGAAGGAGCAGCTGAAGGCCAAGCTGCAGAGGAAGAAGAAGAAGAAGAAGAAGGGCAGCGACGAGGAGGACGAGGGGGACGAGGAGGAGGAGTCCTCATCGGAAGAGTCCTCGGAGGAGGAGGAGGAGGAGACCGAGGAGGAGGAAGAGGAGGAGTTTGGGCCCGGGATGCAGGAGGTGATTGAGGAGTACAAGTTCGAAGCCCACCGCTGGCTGGCCCGGGGCAAGGAGGACAATGAACTGGTCGTGGAGCTGGTGCCGGCGGGCCAGCCGGGTCCTGAGCGTAAGCCTAAGCAGGGGTCCGCCCATCCACTGAAGGGGGCCCCGGTGAAGGGGGTGTCTAGCTCGCCTGTCGCATGGTGGCCCCACAGAGGGGCACCCATCGTGGGTCCTAAATAGGTCTGACCTCCTGCCACCATGGACAGGTCTCTGTCTGGGATTAGCTCCGCCCCTGTCCTACGGCTCTCAGGAGGGCTCTGGGACTCCAGGATGAGCCTGGATATAGTCCACTATGACTCCCAGTGGGGCATAAGGTAGGAGGGTGGCCGAGGGTGTTTTCCCATGCCTCCCAGCCTCTTGGGCTTCACGGCAAAGGAAAGTCTTGAGTCCGGAGGAGGGAGAGGTTTAGCTCCAGGTTAGTGCAGGTGCGGATGAATCCATGGGTCCTTCCTGCTCCCGTGAGCTGGCGGCTTCCGAGAGACCGAGCCTCAGCTCCACCCCGAGGCCTGGGTGTCCTCAGCGCTGCCTTTTTCTCTATCCCCAGCCAACACCTATGAGGTCCAGGTGATCACAGGGAACGTGCCCAAGGCTGGCACCGATGCCAACGTCTACCTGACCATCTACGGTGAGGAGTATGGCGACACAGGCGAGCGGCCCCTGAAGAAGTCGGACAAGTCCAACAAGTTTGAGCAGGGACAGGTAGAGTGCAGGCTCTCTGGCCCTTGGGCAGGAGGTTGAGACTGCTGATTCCCGAGGCCGCCCCCCTGTCCCCCCACCAGCATGATGTCCAGCAGGGTGCTTTGTCCAGTCCACCCAGATGTCATGGGAGTGGCTCCTCTGTTAGCACCGGCGCTTTGTGCTGGGGGACATGAGAAAGGCCCGGGGAGGGGGGCGTCGAGCACCATGAAGCCCATAGGAACTAACCAGATAGTACAGTAGCAGAAGCTCAGGGTCTGTGTGGCTGGAGCAGGGGTTCAAGGAGGAAGTGCTAACAGCGCTTCGGGGAAAACATGGAAGGAGGGCTGTACCCTGGGCCATGCCTGTGGTATAGAGGTCTAAGGATGACAGTGACAGGTGTTCCCTGGGGATGGGACTGCAGGGTGGAAATGCGGAAGGCCAGCTCGAGCACAGTGACCTTTCCTGCTGTCCTGTGTTAGTGCTGAGCCGGGGTGGGCGATGCCTCTGGGAAGCCTGATGAGCCCGATGAAGGGGAGTGGGGCATGAGAGCCTTGAAAGAAGGTTGAGAAGCCTGGGCCGCGTCCTGCCTACTGTGGTGGGAGCCACAAAGGCTTTAGAAGTGTTGAAAGAAATGCACGCATGCCCCTCTTCCAAGTATAGTGGGAAAAGCGTGAAAGACCCAGCTGTCATCTTTGTCCTTCCAGATTTTACAGTGTGCTCTGGCTAGAAGACTGTCCCGTGTCACCTTTCTCATTCCTGCCCCTGATCTCAAAGCCACATTCCCTTATCTACACAGAGGAAGAAGAGAAAGAAACCAAACCCATGAAAGTACCCACGGGCCCCTCTGATGTACTTGAGAGGCCAGCTGCTTTCTCTTCCAACACTCCCTTGCCATGACTTGAGGATTAGGGCTTATTTCATATTTTTTATACTTTCCTTTAAAAATTATAGCCACTATGATCCCAGATTGAAAGAAAACTGCTAGAGAGGGTGTAACCGGCACGCTGGATGAAATTTGCATACAGCTTTGTATGTGAGATAATAATATTGTGTCGATGTTACGTTTCCTGAATTCGGTCATTATCCTGTGATTATCTGAGAATCGCCTGTTCTTGGGAAAGCTCTGCTGAAGAATTCAGAGGTGAAGAATCATGGTGTCTGCCATTTACTTTTAAATGATTCAGAAAAAAAATAGACAATGAGCAAAAGAGAGAGACAAGGCAAGCCAATGTTGCAAAATCTAGGTGAAGGGCTTGCAAAATTTCATTGTACCGTTTCTGCAAGTTTTCTGTAGACTTGAAATGTTTTTCAATATAAAGAGTTTAAAAAGTTATAGCCCAGAAGAATCCCGTTCACTTACGGGTCCTGAGGCCGCCCGCCTCCTGCAGGGCATGTACACACACTCACGTCGTACACATTGTCTTCCCACCCACGTGGTGAGCAAGGGCTCCTCTCCTGTTTCTGTGAATTACTCTGGATTTACACTCTGAAATCACTTTGGATTTGCACTTTGGCTCATCCCAGGTGCTTAACCAAAATGTGTGGTTGAAGGGGTTTATGCACACAGGTGCACACATAGCTCGGGGGTTTGGCGCACGCCCAACAATGGCCCTAGACACATACACACACACACACACACACACACACATCCCATAACACAAATGTGGGCAGCCAGCCAACCTGCCTTCTCCTCTGCCCCTCAGTCACCTTCATGGCCACCCTCTGGGACATAGCGAGAGTGAGAAGACCCCTGGTAGGGGCAGGTTAAAAAACAACAGTGCAGACCCTACACCAGTCAACCTGCATTTTCCAGAGCTGGCCTCAGGCTGCCCCAGGTGCTGGGAGGGTGAGGCTGATGGCCAGATTATGTGTGTGTGTCGGGGGGGGGGGGTGCAATCCCTCTGAGTGCTTCCCTGGCCCTTCCCAGACTGACACCTTCACCATCTATGCCATTGACCTGGGGGCTCTGACCAAGATCCGGATTCGCCATGACAACTCGGGCAGCAGACCAGGCTGGTTCCTGGATAGAATAGACATCACAGACGTGAACAACGAGATCACGTGAGTGGGGCTTGGGAAGGGTGGGGAAGGCCATGGCTGCGTCTTAGACCATCTTGGAAAGAGGGTAGGGGTGGGGGTGGGGTGGCTATGATGTTAGCTTGGCTCGTGTGGGTGGCTGGGCGGGCACTGCCTCCCTCTCTCCCCTCTCACTGGGCAACCCCCTGGAGCTACTGCCCTGTCAGGTGACAGTCTGGTAGGGCCCCCCCATCTAGTTCTTGAGAGCCATTACTTCAGACGGTCACGTTCCCTGCCCCTGCCAGTCTCCACACCCAGACTTAGTCACCCATCCGTCCCTCCGCATATAAAGTGGCTTCCAGCACCATTGTTTTAATATTCTAGACCAGGAGGAAGCAGACTTTTTCTGTAAAGGCCAGAGAGTAAATACTTTAGGCTTTGGGGCCATTTGGTCCCTGTCTCATTTGATTTATTTGCCTTTGCAGCAGGAAAGCAGCCATGGTGATACCTAAATGGGTGGATGTGGCTATGTTCCAGTAAAACTTTATTCATGAGTACTGAAACTTGAATTTCATGTAATTTTCACCTCACAAAATAATACTGTTTCTTACATTTTTTTCAACCATTTAAAAATGTAAACTTCCTGCTTAGCTTCTGGGACATACGTAAACAGGTGAGTGGGCCAGATTTGGCCCCCAGGCCATAGTTTGCTGGCCCCTGTTCAAGAATCCCAGCGACTACTAGGAGCTGGGTTGGGAAGGGGATATTGTCCTCCTGACAGGTGAGGGAATCCTGCCCCAGGGAGGTGAGGCCACAGCCCTAGAGCCAGTTCATGCCAGAGCCAAGACCAGAACTCCAGATCATCGATGATGAATCTGGTGTGTTTCCACCATTAGGCCCCATTGCCTCTTGAGCAAAAGGGGCCAAGGGACAATGGACATGAAAGGAGGTCCGAGGGGTGGTAGGAAGGTGCGGAGGGAGGTAGAGAGGAAAGCCAACAAGATCCTGAGCGGGTTGTGGAGCTGTTGAGGGCCTGCCAGTGCCTGGAGTATAGTGGGCACCCAGTAAATAAGTAGGCGTTGACTTCACTTCTCGGCCTGTGATCTCATATCTCTTGGAGCATGCCCTGTTCTTGAGTTCCCCTCTGTGCAGGGCAGTGGGTGATGGGACTCACCCCATCTCCCACCTCCACCCTGCCTATCACCCAGTTACCCTGTCCCCCCACCTGCCTCCCCTCCAGCAAACCTCAGTTTGTTTCCCATAATTGAGTCTCTCATGGTTTGTCTCCCTTTCTGATTCAGTTTTCCCTCCCTTCCCCCACTATCTTCCCACATATGAGTGAAACCATAGGAGAATTGTCTTTCTCTGATTGACTCATTTCACTCAGCCTACTACCCTCTCTTCCATTATTCTTTAAAAATATTAGCTTTTCTTACTTCTTCAAATCAAGACATTAAGGGATTTGAAAAAAAATCCTATTGGAATTTTGATTGTTATGCCATTTAAATGTATATGTGGAGAATTATATATTTAGAATATTAAGGCTGCCCCCAGGTATGCATTTCCATTTATCCAACTGTTCCTTCTAGTATCTCAGCAATGCTTCACAATTTTCTACAGTCTTACTAACTTTATGCCCAAATATTTTGTATTTTTCTCACTCTTGTGAATGGTATCTTCTTCCCTCTGTCTCTTTTTCTTCCCTTCCACTCCCGGCTCCCTCACCTCCTCCCCCGCCCTCACCAGCCTGTCTTGTTGGTGTGAGTCGGATTCCATCTCGCCATCTTCCCCAGCCCTGGTCAGAGGCTCCTGCCTGGTCCCTCTGCTGCACCGCGGCCCTCCTGTGTCTACGGCAGTCCAGCCCGCAGGGGCGTGTTCCTCCTCTGCTTAATAACCTGCAGAGGCTCCCATTCACCCCAAGTAAGAGCCAGAGCACTTCCAGTGGCCTGCCCCATGCCCCCTCCTTAATTCTTGGTCCTGATCTCTGTTTTGCTCACTCCTTGCTATTCCTTAGCCTGATGGCCATGGTCCCACCTCAGGGCCTTTGCATGTGCTGTCCACTCTCCCTGGCACTCCTTCCCACCATGGCTCACTCTCATACTTTCTCTAGATAAGGTCTTTGCTCGGGTGTCATCTGCTCAGCTAGGTCCCACCTCTCACCCTGGAACTTGTATTTCTTTTCTTCTGTTTCTTTTTCTCCACCTCACTTATCATTTGACCTACCATCAACTGCAGTATTTTTTTAAAGATTTTATTTATTCATTATTCATTTAAGAAAGAGAGAGTGCAGGGGAGAGGCAGAGGGAGAGGAAGAAGCAGATTCCCCACTGAGCAGAGAGCCTGATGCAGGGCCTGATCCCAGGACCCTGAGATCATGACCTGAGCCAAAGGCAGAAGCTTAACCATCTGAGCCACCCAGGTTCCCCTCAACTGCAGTATTTCATCACTGTTCCTCTTCCTACAACTGAATATAAGGTCCCTGGCTAAGCTAACGACTTCATCTGTTTTGTTCCCTGCAGTGTCCTTCCCAGTACCTACAAGAGGGCCTGGCCCACTATAGGCATACCACAGATACTAAGTCAACTTAGTATGACGTTTGATGCATTGATTCCTTCATTCATTCAGCAAACACACGGTGTGCTAAGTGCTGAGGGTCCAGTGGCTGATTCTGACTGCCCTTGAAGAGTGGGAAAACTGTGATGGTCTAGGAGGCAGATGTTTTAGGTCCAATTCTTGTCTCTTCCACTCTTTACGTGTGTGGCCTTGGGGGTCCTCTGAGCCTCAGTTCTTCCATCCATACAATGGGCATAATAAAACTCCCTCACAAAGTTGTCAAGAGGCCTCACTGAGAGGACCCGTGTGAGGGCCCAGTGCTGCACCTGGCGCCCAGCGGAAGGCAGGACGGGCTCTTCTCCCTTGGCAGTACCAATCTCGTCGGTCAGCCTGTAAAAGGGGCAGCACGGCGAGGCAGGGACGGGCATGTGCAGGATTATGAAGGAGCTCAGGGGGCGGTGGGGACTGCAAGGCAGAGCGAGCTGGCAGCCGTCTCAGGGTGGCACCCCCACATGCTGAGGGGGTTCAGGGGGAGGGGGACTTTGTGGTGGGGGCGTGCTGAGGGGCTTCGAGGTCCAGCGCAGGTATCTCGGGGACAGTGGGGAGGGCGCTCCGGGAAAGCCTGCCTCTGCATCCCTGCACTTGCGCGTGCTTGGCGGGTGTGGGCAGGCTTGTGCCTCACCCCTGCTGTCTGTCTGACTGCTTTCTCTCTCCCAGGATCAGTCTCCCACTCCTTCTTCGCGTCTCCTTCTCCCTCTGTCCTCGTTCTGCTCCAGCTTCCCACTCTCATTGTCTCTGCCTCTGCCCCAGCCCCACTCCTTTCTTTCTTTCTGTCTCTCCTTTAATTGGCCCTAATTTAGAGCTAAAGCCTATTATTCATAAGTTAATTGGTTGAATATAAAAGTAACTTTCCCGTTCATAATTTAAAGACTAGGAAGTGGAACGATATACATTTTTCACTTAAACACGAATTTAATTGCAATTTAGCCTTTATCACTCTTGGCTGAGCTCCTCCCACCCTTTGAGTCCATGTCCACGAACACAGAATTGCCCCTCTGCACCCCGCGTGAGCCCGTGGGCTGAGGAAGTGTTCTCTGGTTCTGCTCTGCTAACAGGTTGGCACTGGCAGGCTCTAATGTCTACTGGGAACGTGGGGCTCCGACAGAGGTGAAACCCTCCGCCCACATCGCCTCCTCCTCTCCAGACTTTGACCAGCCCCTGAATGCATCTTCGGCATCCAGACTGGTGGGGAGGGGTGGAGATGGGGCGGAATGGCCCCCGTTACAGATGGGCTGGCTGCCTTCCCCGACCCTCTGAGTTGGTGTGGGAGCTTGGGCACCCCGGGGGAGCTGTCGAGCCCGCAGCCCCCAGAACTCCCACGCGTGGGCAGAGGAGAAACAGAGGGAAGTACAATAAGAAGAACAACAGCAATCATATTAGCAAATTCTTACCAAGAGCCGGGCGTTTCGATGAACACTGTAGAATGTTTAACTCGCATAATCCTCGTAACAACTTTGAAATAAGCAATAAGACTAGTAAACTGAAGCATGTACGCTTGCCAGAGACAACACAGAATGGCCAGTCACTGAATTCCAGAGAAGCAGTGAGTAATGTTTCAGTGTAAGTATGTCCCAAATATTGGATAGAACATACTTATGCTAAAATATTACTCATTGCTTCTCTGAAATTCAAATTTAACTAGGAGTCCTGTGATTTTATTGGCTAAATCTGGCAACCCTAACAGAGAGGTAAAGGAACTTGCTCAAGGTCACATGACTGTAAGTGGCAGAGCCAGGACTCAAACCCAGGATGGCTCCAGAGACGAGTCCTTAATTACCCCATGTTGCTACCCCTGTCATTCCTGCCCCCTCCTTTGTCCAGGTGTCCCCATTTCTCTGGGCTCAGCCTCTACACTGAGGAGTCTCACTTGGACCTCCCACCCCTAGATGATGCCAGCTGTCTGCTGTGCCAGCTCCTTAGCCACACTCTTCGTACCTTCCAGAAGCATAATTGAGTATCATGCCATTAAAATCCATTTATCTAGCCCTTAGGTATTGAACTCCTACTGTGTACAATATTCTCTGCTAAAGTAGTTTTGGCTACCAGATTCATTCTAGAAAAGGCTGGAATACTCCCTGGAAGCTCTTCTTCTAGATACCTCCAACACGACCCTGAGTGAGGGTTTAATATGCTCCAGGCACTGTTATACAGCCATTTTCAGTGGGGTGTCTTCAAACCACGTCCTCATATTTGTTGTCTGCTCCAGGCAAGTGACTCTCATGGTATGATCCCCAGGTTAGGTAGGATGGGAGGGCCATGCTTTTGGGGGAGGGGGCGGGTGGGTAGACAGGGGAGTGTCGGGCCCCTGAGGACCTCTCATTTTGCAGCCCAGGACTGCTCCTTCATGAAACCTTTCCAAAGAGACGTTCCCAACCTTATCTCGTTCCCCACCCCACAGGTACTACTTCCCGTGCCAGCGCTGGCTGGCGGTGGAAGAGGATGATGGCCAGCTGTCCCGGGAGCTGTTGCCAGTGGACGAGTCCTACGTGCTGCCAAGCGAGGATGAGGAGGGTGGGGGAGGCGGTGACAGCAGCCCCCTCAACAGCCTGGCCCTGGAGCAGAAAGGTTTCCTGAACTAGAGCTGGTTTCTTCCCTCTAGCTCCCTCCCTTCTGCCTCTCCCCCATCATCGGTCTCCATCTTTCCTTTCCCTTTGGGCTCTGGGCAACTCCTCCCCTGGCAATGTGGCTATACTGCCTTCTCATTCCTCCATGGCAAGAGCAGGGAGCTGACAAGACATGTTCCCACATGTCTAGCATAAGGCTCGGTGTAAAGTACGTGGTTAGCATGAAGTTATTGTCAGGAATGAAGTGGAATAGAATGGAATGGAATGGGATGGGATGGGATGGGATGGGATGGGATGGGATGGGATGGGATGGGATGGGATGGGATAGAATAGAATAGAATAGAATGGAATGGAATGGAATGGAATGGAATGGAATGGAATACTTGTAGCTGGTTCTGATTTAGTTTTGTGTCCTCCCCTCCAGGCACACTGTAAGCTCTCAATACATTTTTGTCAGGGGAAAGAATGAACTTTCAAGAATTCTAAGGTGCTTCCCTTCCTTGAAACTTGCATCCCTAAAACTCTTCCCAACCTGGAGGAGTCAGACCAGGCTCCTGGCTGATGAGCCCACGTCTCCCCTAAGCATCCTACAACTTTATTGATTGAGAGCTTCCTGGGTGAGCTGGAGGTGGGAGAGACCTCACCTCTGCCCTGAGGAAGTTTCCAGACTAAAGGCAAGCAGAACAACAAACGCTGCAAGTAAAGCAATGCATAGAAATGACCACCATGAACGTAGAAACGTACTCAGTACGTTTTCTCCCTCCTCCCTCCGTGGGAGGGACAATCTACCACTCACTTCTCCACACTCCTCTCCCGGCAGACAAATCTACCACATTCTCAGTGACTGTAAAGACTGGGGACAAGAAAAACGCAGGCACGGATGCCAATGTCTTCATCACGCTCTTTGGCACGCAAGACAACACTGGTAAGAAAGCAGTGCAGGGCCCAGGCTCACCCACATGCCTCCCCAAGAAGATAAGGAGATTCAACAGAACTTTCTAAGGAAATCCTGGTCACGCTTCTGTTCTTCTCTCTTTAAAAACTTTTTTTTCAAGAATTCCCCTTTATTGTTTGATTTCGTTATATTGTGGAAAGAACCCTTAACATGTGATCTATCCTCCTCACCAATTTTCAATGTATAATGCATCACTGCTGACTATAGCCACAGATTGTACAGGAGATCTCTGGAGCTCGCTAAGCTTGCTAAGCTCAAAGTATGCTTGTTGATTAATAACTCCCCATCTTCTCCTCTCCCCAGCTGCTGGTAACCGCCATTCTAGTCTTTGATTTTATGGATTTGACTATTTTGGATACTTTGTCTAAGTGGAATCATGCTATATTTGTCTTTCTGTGTCTGGCTTCTTTCACTCAGTGTCATGTTCTCAAGGACCATCCTCATTGTTGCATATTGGAGAACTTCCTTCTTTTTTAAGGCCAAATAGTGTTCTGTTATATGGACTTATCACATTTTTTTCTATCTGCTCATCAGTTAATGAACACAGGTTTTTTCCACATCTTAGCTATTGTGAATAGTGCCGTAATGAACACGAGAGTGCTAATATCTTTTCAAGATCCTGATTTCAATTCTTTTGGATATATACCCAGAAGTGGGATTGCTGGATCATATGGTAGTTCTATTTTTAATTTTTTTAGGATCTTTCATGCTATTTTCCATAGCAACTGCACCATTTTGCGTTCCCACCAACTGTGTACGAGGGTTCCAGTCTCTTCACATCCTCACCAATTGCTGTCTTTTTTTATTTTTGATGGTAGCCACCCTGACAGGTGTGAGGTGAGCTCTCATTGTGGTTTTGATTTGCATCTCCCTGGTGCTTGGTGACAACGAACACTTTGTTCATATGCTGTTGGCCATTTGTATGTCTTCTTTGGAGAAATGTCCATTTAAGTCCTTCGCCCCCTTTTTAAACTGAGTTATTAGCTTTCTGTTGTTGAGTTGTAGGATATCGTGGTAATGAACCCCCATCAGATATACGGTCTGCAACTATTTTCTCCCATTCTGTAAGGTTGCCTTTTCACTGTTGGTTGTTTCCTTTGCTGTGCAGAAACTTTTTAGTTTTATGCAATCCCACTTGTTTATTTTAGTTTTTGTTGTCTGATGCTTTTGATGTCATATCCATGAAATCATTGCCAAGACCAATGTCATGAAGCTTTTCCCCTGTGTTTTCTTCTACGAGTTTTATAGCTTCAGGTCTTATGTTTCCATCTGTAATCCATTTTGAGTTGGCTTTTGTGTATAGTGAAAGATAAGGGTCCACATTAATTCTTTTGCATATAGATTTCCAGTTTTCTCAGCACTGTTTGTGGAAGAGACTGACCTTTTCCTGTTGTGTATTCTTGCAAGCCTCACACACTTGAGAAGATTGCATGCAACCAGCCCCATTGGAGAAAGGCAGTTCCCTTTTTCTTAAAAATCTCCATGTGAGGGGCACCTGGATGGCTCGATTAGTTAACGTCGGACTGTTGATTTCAGCTCAGGTCATGATGTCAGAGTCCTGGGACTGAGTCCCGAGTTGGGCGCCATGCTCAGCAGGGAGTCTGCTGGAGATTCGCTCTCCCTCTGCCCCTCCCCCTGCTTGCACTCTCTCTCCCTCTCTCTCTCAAATAAATAAATAAATCTTTAAAAAAAAATCTCCACATAAAGCGACTCGTCTACCTGGATTGTAAATTTTGGTTCCTTTAGAGATTCTTCCAAGATCTTACTAAGTCAGTCCTACTGTTACTCCAGGGGACAGAGAGCCCCCTGTCCTCTCTCCT
Source organism: Ursus americanus (assembly GCF_024610735.1). NCBI lineage: Eukaryota > Metazoa > Chordata > Mammalia > Carnivora > Ursidae > Ursus > Ursus americanus. The sequence continues at coordinate 26,378,111 of NC_142145.1, forward strand.
GTCCTCATTGCTATGTCTACCACCCTAGAAGTAGATAGAAGCCATAGGAATCATCTTCCCTTCAGCGTCCTCTCCTTGGGTAATGGTGTCAGATCCTGTGGTCACTCTTTCTCTAGGCCTTTCTGAGATTTTTTACCAGTTCCTGGGCCCTTCCTGGAGGCATCGCTCTGTTTACCTTTTGAAACCATAATGAAGGGCCTCCCAGTGCAAACAGTGACTGGTCTGTTCTCTGTGTCTTCTGTCAGCTTTCACCTTCTGTTCAAGGATGTCCCTGATACCCCAGGGAGCACGGGGAGGGCGGTTTTGTCACTGGCTTCAACCCCATGCAGAGAAATGTGAGGAGTGTGGAAACAGAGCCAACACTGACTTAGGGCCAAAGCACTGTCTTCTGAATGGTCTTGAATAAGACCTCTCGGTGTGTCTCCTGTTCTTTACATACAAACTGCAAATAAAAATACATACCTCAAAGGCTAATTACAAAGCTCGATATAAGGACCCCCCCCCAAAACTGCCAAATGTGCAAAGGTACCCAGTGGATGGTACTTGCACGGTCTAAATTTTATGAAAGTTAGAAAAATTTGGTCATTTTGAGGAGGGACGAAGAGGGGCAGTGAGACCAGGTTTGAAGGTCTCAGGCCCAGCCAGTCACACGGGGGCCATTGGGTTGGCAGGAATGACCCTCCTGAAATCCTCCAAGACCAACAGCGACAAGTTTGAAAGGGACAGCATCGAAATCTTCACAGTGGAGACACTGGACCTGGGAGATCTGTGGAAAGTCAGGATTGGTCATGACAACACAGGTCTGGCTTCCCTCCCCGCTCTGTTTTCTGCTAAGAATGTGAGAACCACAGACAGGTCCCTGTGGGTGTCTGGGAAAGAATGTGTAGGAAACTGGGATGTCATCTGCCTTGCATGATGACACAGCTTCCTCAGTCCCCTTGGCCCAGTGGAGCCCCGGCCGCATGCAGAGACTCTGGTCTAGCTGGCCTGGGCTGGGGCCTGGACACCAGTGATTCCCCCAAGCCCCACCTGCCAGTTATTTCTTTGCGCGGCCACATTGGAGAATCCCCGGTCTAGCTCAGCGGTTCTCCGACTTGAGTGAGCACCAGAGCCATCTCGGGGGGGTTTTAAATGCAGATTTCTGGGCCCCACCCATGCAGGTGTTGATTCAGTAGGTCTAGGTGGGGCCCATACATTTTTATTTCTCACACATGATGCTGGGGCCGCTGGACTCCACTTTGAGAACTAGTGATCTAGTCAGTTCTTCCCAGAACCCACTGACAGCACAGCCAAAGTTTGTTCTCTCTTAGTAAAGGAAGACTTGTTTTCTTGGTCTTTTCACTAAGTATTTTAAGCCTAAGGAAGAAGGCCCTCTCGCTGGCCCCTGGGATGAAGAGACAGAGTTCTCTGCTCAGCCCCCACTTCCTTCTTTAAACGCGATCACTCATCTTTCCAGGCAAGACCATCAGTCCTTCACAAATTTCCCTTCCCTTCATGCACCACAGACGGAGGCCAGGGAGCTCGGACTGTCATCCTTGTCTCTGGGTGGACTTATGAAAGCCTTGTTAGCACAAGATCTCTGTGACATCTCTAGGCTCCCTCTTTAGAGTGTCTTCCACTCTGGACAGTGTGCTTGCTGTCACCTCCTGTCACTTCTTCCCGAGGCTCCTCAGCTCTTGCTAATTTCATGGACAGCTGGCGGGGGTGTGATCCAGCTTCAGCCTTCAGCTGGGCGTACATTCGAACAGGAGTCATTCTAGCACAGCTGTCAGCGACAGCAGTGGCATGTGCGTGGTGCAGCTGCAGATGTCAACCGTGGGTCCGGGAAGAATGTGTGGAATCCCTGATTTGCCCACAGTAAACCATCAGTGTGGAGCTCCTTGGTGGGCTCCGTGTCTCCTTCTCTCCAGGCAAGGCTCCAGGCTGGTTTGTAGACTGGGTAGAGGTGGACGCCCCATCTCTTGGAAAGTGCATGACATTCCCCTGTGGCCGCTGGCTGGCGAAGAACGAAGATGACGGAGCCATCGTCAGGGACCTCTTCCACGCGGAGCTGCAGACGAAGCTGTACACACCATGTAAGAAGCGCGCTGGGCAAGGCTTTCTTCCCAGACCCCATTGCCCATGACCCCAACTTGGTCCCAGCCCCTCCTCCAGCCCTGACCTGGGCCAGGCCCACCTTGGAGCTTTGGGTCTCTTCACTCTTCTCCCAAATTCCCTGGGCCCTCTGGGGGCTGTGGGCAGTGTTCTGGATCCAGGGTAAGGAAATATGGGACTTAGTCCAACCTCCACCCCAGTCCAGCTGGTGACAGCAGGCGGAGAGCCTGACCTCTCTGGGGCTCAGTTTCCTCGTAAGACCGCAAAGGAAAGAAAGTTCAAAGTCTAAACTGTGAGAAGTCATTATCAACCCCATCCCCAGTCTTCAGTCTAGTCAGTAACAGGACAAAGAATTCCCGCACTTTCAGATTTTATCCTTTCTGGGGGGGACGAAAGAACTTGAAAAGATGATAAATGTAACTCCTTTTACCAGCTAAAGGAAAGGAGGGAGGGGAACAGTTTGGTGAAGTTCTGACATTTCCTTTCCAGTCTCATCAGAAAGTATGTATCCAATGTTTATTTACATGTAGGTACATACTAGGTGCTGAGAATCAAACTGAAGTCAACCAAACTATACAAATCTGTCTGAATATGCTAACATCAGAACCGAACCCACAGAATACAGTTTTTTCCCTAACCAAATTATTAGCTCTACCAAAAGATTTCCCCCGAACAGCTCATAATTACACGATATGAATCAGTGATGATTTTTTTTTTTTTTTGCCTAAAGCAATTAAACTGGAAAAGACCTGATCCATCAAGATATTTTCTGGTCCAAAGCCTGAAAGAAAGTGACATTTCCCTCTAGTAAAATCTCTGCATATACAAAGCAAACCCTGGATCTAGCCACTGCCCCCCAGGAGACGCCTGCAGTTTAGGACAGACACAGTGACCTGTGTATGCAGAGCTGACAGCTGTGCTGGCTGAGAAACTTCCAGACAGAAGTAGCTGTTTCTCCTTTTGTGCCCTAGGACAGGCCTTGCTCTGGATTTGTATGGCCTGATTGAATATATTCAGTTCTAGCCCGATATGAAAGCCTTTGTCTTAGATTCACATTTAAAAAAAAAAAATGCAGGAGAGGTTTGTCTTTCGGACTGGAGAGCTATGGAGGCAGCTTCAAAGGGCAGCTCTCACCAGGCAGGAGCATAGGGCCCAGAGCCAGGGAGCTCCAGGGGCTGGGGAGTTGCAGTCCCAGGAGTGGTGGCCAGGTGTCATTGTCAGGGGCCTAGAAGGCTTAGAACTAGATTCAGCAGTTCATTGAGGCTGCCCAATACACATGAAACCGGAAGAACGGAGCAAGATGGCCCTACTTCCGGACCGACTAAATGTGCTGCCTACACAGTAGAAATGTGTCCATCAGGAAAGGGAGCATTGTGATGGTCTGAACTTACGTGCTCCACACAGCGTGAAGCCCTGAAGGTCAGAATCATGCCACGTTAGGGCTGAGAGGCACCTCAGCCTTAAGCCTGTGTTCTGAGGATTGCTGGTGGGGAGGGGAAAGGATGAGAGGGAACAGCTCCCCAGTTCATGCCATCCAGAGCAGCTCCTCAGCGTTAAAAAGTCAAGTTTTTTTTTTCCTGAGCATGCTTCTAAAGGTATTTTTAAGAATGACACAAAAATATTCCACTGAAAATTAATTTCAGTTAAACCGTCTGAAAACCACAGATTCTGTTAAGCCCTCTCATTTTATGGACAAAGAAAAAGGCTCAGAGAAGTACATCCGTTTGCCCAAGGACACACAGCTCCTCAATGGCAGAGGCAGAACTAGAGACCAGGAAACACATCGGACCCCAGGCCTAGAGCAATGAGGGCCAAAGGGTGGGCTTTTCCTACTCGGATACTTCTAGAGCTTCTCCCACCGCCAGCTAGTCTCAGGAAAGCTCAAGTCCATGGTAATCTTCTCTGCTCAAGGCCTCCTGGGCTTTAGACCGTGGAGACACCCAAGAGGACTCCAAGGAAGCTGCCTCCATTGTTGCGATGGCCTATGTTTTTCCTTAACCATGGTGAGGGCCCTGTGCAGGCCACTATGGGGATGGCGATCACCTCCCCAGGCCAAAGGCCCTGGGACTTGTAGAGTAGGAGCAGTACTCACCTCCAGTTCTTGACAACAGCACCCCTAGAGGTGGACCACACAGGATTGAGGGGTCAGACAAGCCGAGGCTCAAGTTGGGGTTCCCCCTCTGACCAGCCATATGACCTGGGCACATTACCTCTCTGAGCCTTGCTTTCCTCATCTAGAAAGTGAAGGATGATGATGTCTCCTCCATAGGCCATTGTGAAGGTTATAGATGAGAAGGTAGAACGCTCAGTAGAGAGTCTGGCACAGGGCATGTGCGCCACGAACGGCAAGGACCATTATCATAGACCTTACGACGGCAGTTCGACAGGAGAGTGACCGTCATGGTAAATCAATGAAAAGAAAATTCATTTGCTTTGGAGCAAATTTGGAGAAGACTGGGGCCCCCCGGTGAGAAGGTGACTTTTAGTGTGATTCCTTTCGAGGTTGAGACCACAGGATAGGGTAGATTTCTACTGAAACTGTTTCTCTGGGTTTTTCATATTTTTTTATTATTGTGACTTAGAGTGAGTAGATATGCATTTTATATACATGTGCAACAAATAAGTGTCTCAAAAAATGTTTACCCTTACTGTGGGTGATGTCCACATAGATGGTATTTTTTTATTCAATTCTATTCAATTCCACATATTTTTTAAAATACTGGTGACTACCACGAAATTTATTTTACAACCTGTTAATCTGTAGTTAGCCACACACTCTTTTAAACTGGTCTCAAGCTTCAGTGTCAAGTCTGAGTTAAATATTCAGAGCACTAGAACCCATCCCATAGAGAATCTGAATAGACGTTGGGAATCTGTGTGTTTAATAAGGACCCAAAGAGTTTCTGTGGCAAAGGGTCCCTGGCCCACCCAGTGGCAATGCTGGTCTCTACCCCTGCTGACGGCCACCCGCCAGGAAGCTGCTTGCCCACAGCACTGGTGAATCAGCCTCCTTTTAAGGAGTCCTCAGGGTCACCCCCCATCCCAGCATCCAACCCACCAAGGGCCAGGTACTTTATGGAGGGTTTGGGAGGGCAGGCCAGGGTGGAACGAGTGAGGGCAAGAAGAGAAAGGATTCCCACCCTGTGGAGCACTGATCCAGTTGGTCCATTGTCCCCTGAAATAGAACGCTCCTGTTTATAGTCGCCACAGCTAAGGACCATGGCGAGGACACTTTACAGAAGAGGAAACTGAGGCTCCTAAGTGACTTGCCCAGGTCACACAGAAGGTCAGAGTAGAGCCTGTGCTTTCAGCCAAACTGCTGGACTAGTTCTGTGTTGAGAGAGGCACAGAGACCTGGGTCTGAGACAGCAGGCGTGACAGGACACTGCCTCCCCCCCTCCCCCTGCACCTGCGGTTGCTAAGCAACCATGTGGAGGTCCAGGTCCCTGGGCAGCGGCTCCTGGTGATGGGGCCCCAGGAGTGGTGCCGGTGAAGGATGTGAACTTGTCCACATCGGTGTTCTGCTCTCACCTCCCCTCTGACTTCGCCCTCTGCCTGCCACGCTCAGTTGTCCCTTATGAGATCACCCTGTACACCAGCGATGTCTTCGCCGCCGGGACAGATGCCAACATCTTCATTGTCATCTATGGCTGTGATGCGGTGTGCACCCAGCAGAAGTACTTGTGTACCAACAAGAGAGAGCAGAAGCTGTTCTTTGAGAGGAAGTCAGCCTCCCGCTTCATTATGGAGGTACCTGGGCTCCACAGGCTGCTGGAGGAGCCAGGACTGGGAGGTGGGGGGCACCAGAAGACGGGGGAGGAAGAACCGTGTGTCCAGAGGCACCCTGATGGGCTGCTGTTGGTAAGGAAGCCAGGCAGTTCACCCAGCCTCGCTGGGCCTCACTCAGTACATCTGAGTCACCAGGAGGACGGGGCACTGCACCTGCCCCACCAGGACTAGTATCAGGATCTAAAGTGACAGTGGGTGGACAGGGCTTGGGGAAACTAGAGGCACAATTCCGGTTCCGCTGGGATCATCTCCAGTGCGAGCAACAACACACATGTATCCCGGGGAGAGCCGGGCTTCCAGACATCCCGTATGCTCCCCAGCTCCCCTTCTGGCCTGGGGGCTTGCTTGTTCCTGTGCATTTCAGCTCAGTGTCTCCCCTCTGCACGCCGCCGTGTGCTAGGTTGGATGGGAGAGACGAGAGAAGGGCGGCACCCAGACTCTGCCTGCAAGGGGCTTGCAGTCCAGCTGGAGAACCCCGAACCTCCAGATAAGGCTAATGAGAGAGTCTGGTCATCCTTAGAATAACTGATCCTTTGGGTAAGAAGGCGCTGTCATAGGGCTTTATCTGTTAACTCACTTAAGCCCCATGGCAACTCTGCACTGTCATTATCCCTGTTTAAAGATGGGGAAACTGAGGACGGAGTGTTGAGGAGCTCGCACAAATTCACACAGCTAGGGTGTAGTGGAAGCAGGGTTCAAACCCAGGAGAATTGGCTCAGGATATGTGCTCTTAGCCCCTACAGGACACTAGCCTGTGGTGAGGGATGGTGAGTAAGGGATTGACTGAGCGTGTGATGGGTGTCCAGAGATTGACTGAGCGTGTGATGGGTGTCCAGAGAAAGAGGAAGGCTCCCTGGAAGTGGTGTCTTTGAGCTGGACTGAATGCGACTATAAGCAGGGACAAGAAGGGGAGGCATTCTTAGCCAGAGGAACATTGTGGTCAAGGCCAGAGGTGGAAATAAACACAGCATGTGGTATGAGGTTTGGCCAGATGGACAGCAGGAGAGTGACATGATGGGTAGAGGACTGGCTGAAGCAGGACTTAGAGGGGACAGCTCTGAAGGAAAAGAGCTGGATGTCTCAGGAGCCTCGACTCTCCAGATAGTGGGGACCTTTGGAGACATGCCCTTCCTCCTTCCCCGGCTGGCATCTGTGCTGGGGACTCCCTGCTCCCTCCCCACCTACTCTGGGAGCAGTCAGCCCTTGTGGGAAGGTCACCACCTTGGTGGGTCTCTAACAAGGAAAATTCAAGGGTGATTCATTTATCCACACTAAGTAACAGCTCACCCACCCAAGACGGCATGGTACGTGAGTCACCCCAGCTGACGCCGTCAGTGGGGGGCTGTGAGTTCATCTCAGCATGACTTCCAAGGAGTTTTATCAATGAAATGCCCACTAATCGGCAGCTGTAATTTGCCAGTAATTTGTTGCTGAGTTTTTTCTTTTTCCCTTTCACATCTCTCTGGCTGCTGATGGGGGAGTGTGAGAGTTTGGAAACAAATGGAAAAGTTTTGTGCCTCTGTCTCTCCATGTCTGTTTCCTGACTGGTCTTCAGGTGAGACAGAGCACTGGATGGCTGGCCCATGACCCTGGGTTCTGGCTGTGGCTCTGGCTCTGGCACGAACTTACGAGCAAGCTATTCCCCCTCTCTGTGGCTTTGTCCTAAGACACAGGGAGGGGCTGGGAAAATAACAGTCATAACTAGTATTTATTCCGCCCTTGGCTCGTGCCAGCCCAGTTCTGAGCACTTGAAGGGTATCAACTCATGGGGTCCTCATCACCCCCAGAGTTGGTGGTATGATTATCGCTCCTTCCAGCTGAAACGGCAGGTTAAGAAGCTTGCTCAGGGCATCGTAATTAACAAAGGGCAGAGTCAAGATTTAGACTCAAACGGTTCAATTCCAGGACCTTCTCTGCTTAGCTCTTCCACCTCTCAGGAGAATGCTAGGGTTTCCTTGGATTCTGAGTCTCGCCCTGAGCCCACCACCCACGGCTAGCAATCCCCTAGTGGCCTTCTTGCTCGCTGAGGGTCACAGCCGAGACGGCCACCCTGACACAGCATGCCTGACTGAGTGGCCGAATGATTCAGGCTCCAGAAATACCACTGAAGCCCAGGTCCACGCATCTGGAACCTCAGAGATGGGATGGGGAAGGAGGAGAAAAGGCCCCTGGGCAGGAGGAGAGGCAGGTGACTCTTCGCTCCTCGATGCAGCTGGCAGCTCAGTGTCCGCAGGTGGACCCTCTGTGGGCCTCCATAGCTTCTGTGCCTCTTCCGTTGTGAGGGAATGAGGCCTCGTTAAAAGTGTCCAGAGCACGAACGTCAGCCTAAGGCCACCGATCTGTGTTTAATGATCAGACCGCCCCTCGGCGGCTCTCAGGGGACAGCACTTCTGTGGTGAAGCGAGGGTGAGCTGGCCGGCGGGGAGCAGAAGGAACAGCAGCACCCTTGTTCATTCTCACAGTTTCCAGCAATGTGGTGCCAGGCTGGTCACGGAAGGAGAGAATCGTTGCCAAAAGGAACCATGGCTAGGATCTTAGACCTAGAAGTGACCTCAGGGGGCTGCCCTGCCCATGCCTCTTCCGTTGAGTAAGACATTGTTCTCCCCATTTTATAGAGAAGAAAGTGGAGGCCTGGAGGGTCAAGTGCCTTTGCCTCAGATTATGCGGGTCATAGGTGGCAGAGCCATGGCTCCAACTGGGAAGGCTGAGGGTGGGGATGGGAGTGGGGGGACATTCCTCAAGCAGTGCTGATGGGCCTGCCCTTGGCTGCCCGCTGTGGTGGGTGTGCGGGGAAGAAGAAAACCAGTGGTTGGAAGCTGTTCCGTTTCATTCAGATGTCACTTCTGTCTGTGGTTCTAGAGGCTTTGCATTTGACGAATGACTTCATCTATCGTTCAGATGCCATTCGCTCATCATGAGCCCTCACCCACCCCAGAGCTGACTGCAGTCTCCTAGGACCGAGAACTTGCCCGTGCTGGCCAGGCCATCAGCTCTGCAGAGAGGCTGCAAAAGTGCTGGGCTGGGGGGCAGGGGTGCCATTGGGTGCTATGTGTCTGTCATAAAGAGATTTGACTTTCTTGAGGTGGTCAAGGCGGCTTCCCTGAGGAAATGATCCTTGATCTGAGACCTGAATGATGAGGTTGAGGTTGAGGTAAAGAAGAGAAAAGTGGAGGGGCAGGGGGAGCCTGTGCAAAGGCCCTGTGGCAAGAGAATGTTTGAGGGACTGGAATTTGAGGGATATAGAAGAGGGGTAGCTGGAGATAGAGGGGCTCTTAGGGGCCAAGAAGAAGGTCAGGCTGGCAAGACAGGCCATGGGCAGAACCAGAACTCATCTTCTGATACCCAAGTCAGTTCTCAAGCCAGGAACGAGCCACCACAATGGTAAGTAATGGAAGACAGAGAGGTGGGCTCCACTGTGGAAAGGGGACACAGTGTCCCAGAGGTTGACTGAACTGAGTTCTAGAGTCTAGGCTGGTTTTAAGTGGGGAGACAGGAAGGAAAGCTCGAGCGTGGCATGCATAGTGGAGAGTAGGGGCTGACTCAGCCGGACGGGGGAACATGCCAGGAGAAAGTGGCCCCTGGACGTTCAGAGGGACTTAAGAGCAGATGCCCTGGGGAGGAGGGATGTTGCTGTAGTTGTACTTTCCCTGACCTTTCAGCTCCCGCCTGGTGCCTTTTCTCCTTTCCACAGTTAGAAGACGTGGGGGAAATCATTGAGAAAATTCGGATTGGCCATGACAATACAGGTGTAAATCCTGGGTGGCACTGCTCCCACGTGGACATCCGCAGGCTCCTCCCAGATAAAGATGTGAGTTCCTGACTCATCTGTCCTGCTGTTTCTTTTGCCGCTTTCCGGAGGACATTCGAGGCCGATTCCTGATAAGAACCTGCAGGCTTATGGGGTGCCTGGGTGGCGCAGCTGGCTAAGTGTCGGACTCTTGATTTCAGCTCAGGTCATGATCTCAGGGTCCTGAGATAGAGCCCCGTGTCAGGCTCCACACTCAGCAGGGAGTCTGCTCGAGATTCTCTCCCTCTGTCCCTCCCCCTGCTCACTCATGCTCTCTCTCTCAAATAAATAAAAATAAATCTTAAAACAAAACAAAAAGAATCTGCAGCCTTATTAAGTTGAGGTAAAATCTGAGGACAGTTCACCCAGTTTACTCAGAGTGTAGGAACCAGCTCAGGTCCGAGGCAGAACCTTTTAGAACCTCATAGAGGGGGTCGAGGAGGAGGGTCTGGGCAGCCCTTCTCTGCTCCCCACCCCCAGGGCCACACTGCTAGTGAGTGGCGAAGCATGCCCTTCCTGCTGCTCAAAGTCAACTCAGAGAAATCCAGCGGAGCAACTTGGCAAACATTCTGAAACCACAGAATTCTAAACGTGGAAGGCAGGTCTCAGGAGTGGCTGTGGTTGAGTGATTTGAGAGCAGTTTAAAAATACTGAGCCCCTCCCCTGACCCACGGTCTCTGAGTCTGTGGGATGGGGTTCTGATACCTATTTTTAAGTGACCCTGGGGACCCTGCCTTCAAGAGCCAGCCCCCGATGCGGTTGTCGAAGGCTCTAAGGCAGACCGGATGTGCTGGAATCGGGGCAGAGCCTGGGGTCCGCCGCAGCTTTTGCATTATCTGTGGGGCCCCAGGACCCTCGTCCTTGGTCCCCATGAGTGTTGACATACTGATGAACCCCTGAAGCCGGAAGGTTCCGCACAAAGGACTAATTTTCCTCTTGCCTCCTCACCCCAGGGCACAGAGACCTTGACTTTCCCTTGCGATCGATGGCTTGCCACGTCAGAGGACGACAAGAAGACCATTCGAGAACTGGTCCCTTATGACATCTTCACTGAGAAATACATGAAAGATGGGTCCTTAAGGCAAGTCTACAAGGAAGTGGAGGAGCCTCTGGACAGTAAGTGTGGTGCCCTGCTCACGGCCAGCAGCAGCCCCCTTGTAGGGCCCCTGCCCCGTGCCAGGCCGAGTCTGTTACTAACTCCAGTTAGAAAGGGCACTTGAGGCCCCCAGAAGGGGTCTAACCTGCCCACGTTCACACGGCTGATACGTGGCAGGCTGTTCAGGGTCCCGGCTGTGTCACGGCTCGTCCTTCCCTGGCCTGACAGCGGGACAGTGTTCTCCTGGTCCTCGGGGCCTCCCTCCTGTTCCCCGATTCCGCTGCTTCTCCGCAGGGCTCGGGCGCTCCGCTCTCGCGGGATCCAGCTGCCTCTACAACTTATGAATCAAGAAGCATCCGGGCTCGTGTGTAGTGGGAGCTGCGCACAGGGCTTGGGTGCAACCTCAGAGCAGCCAGAGCCGTGGCTTGCTTTTCTCTAAGTGTAGTTCCCGCCGCTCCCTGACGCGGGGTTCTCTGCGGGATCTGCGTCAGCCTGACCACACCCGCCGTGGGCTTCTTCCTCCGCTTGTGGGCCATTCTCTTCCTGTCTCTCTGGCTATCCCGCTGAGGGCTGTTTTCCTCTTTCGTGCCTGGTGGTATTCCTCAGACTCAGTCCTCAGCCTTCTCTTGTCCTTCTTTTTACATGGCGTGTGTGCGTGCGTGTGTGTTGTGTATACACACAGGCGCGCGTGCGTGCACCCATTCCTCCCGGACCACGGGGACAGTCACACCTCTTTTTTGACCAGCGATGCCATTGTCCCATCAATCCCCAGGTTATTCAGTCAGCCCTGAATGAGATTTAGCTGTGTCAAAAATCAAATGCACTTACAGAAAAAACAGGCTTTCTACCACTAAGGATACACAAAAGAATACCATGCATCTCTCCACGGGGGGCAGTCTGCACGGATCCGAGATGCTCCGAGAGCTTGGAGAGCCAGCTCACATTGGTTGTGTCACATCCCTTCTTGGGGAGGGGGGGGAAGGAGTAAAATCCAAGATTCCAGGCCCCATATGGAACCAGGGGCGTGTCAACCAGCTAGAGCTGTAACTTTTCATCTCAGTTGCCAATTGCTTAGAGACAAAAGCAAGTGTCGCCTCTGTAATGTGCCTTTCCCTACCCAAATCCCTTTGCTATTAAGTCTGGGGGAAAATTCCCTTTTCTACTTGGATCCCAGAGGACACCCCGGAAAGCTGTCCCAGCGGCACACTTGGGCTGTTCTGTATTAATAACATGCCACAAACCCACTCCGTGCCTGGTGATGTTTCTAGGGAAACATCTTTCCACTGAGAGCTGTGTGGTTGGGTGGGACAGGGAGGGAGGAAGATCCAGAAATAGCCGGATTTGACTGCACAACTGCACTGCTCAGCACCCAGAAGCTGAATCAGTTTTCCATTCCCCAAGGACTGGAAAGAGCCGTGGGGGGTGGAGGAGGGGGAGAAGGAGGGCCATTCAGCCACAGCCCCTGGTGACACAGCTCCCCACTCTGGGGCAAGAGCTCCTAGAAAAGGTCCTACATCAGCGTGGAGCAGGGCTGAATGCACACCAGGAAGCGTCTGGGGAGAAAACATGCAGGGGAGGACAGTTGATTGTTGTGTCTAAACTGTGACAAGATTCCTATGTCACCTCCTGTCTGTGTGAGCCAGACAGACCTAGGTAATGTTGACTCTTACACACCAAACAGAAGATTTTATTTATTAATGCGATGCATGAAATGCTGACAGATGTTGTGCTGAGCTAAGCTGAGCTGGGCAGGGGTGGAGGGCAGTGTGACTAGTCCTGGTTCCCAGCCCGGGTAGGGACAGACCCCTGAGAGCCATGCCCACCGGGCACCGAGAAGGTCTGCAGAGCAGAGCGCCGGGCGGGGGGGGGGGGTGGGGAGAAGGTTCGGAAAGGGGCTTGCAGAGCTCAGGTTCGCAGGTGAGTTTGTGACGTCTAGTCAAGGCGGACGTGTCCCCTACGTGACAGGGCTGTGGATCCAGAGCCCAGGAAGGAACTGGGTTGGAGATACAGACTCGGGGAAGTCACGGAAGTCAACAGCCAGGGTGTGCGGGAGGGGAGCTGAGGGAAGAGGACAGAACCAGGCATCGGAGGGGCGGGAAGAAGATTAGGAAGCCGTAAAGCTGCTCCAGAAGGAGCCACCAGAGAGGCAGATGGAGAGCAGGAGAGAATAATGCAGTGGCATCCAAGGGAAAAAGAGGAAAAGACCAGGAACCACGCAGTGGGCGTGAACACGTTCCATAACTGTGGGCATGAGCAACTCACGTCACCTTCCTTTTCTCGATTTAATTAAATGTGGTCTGAGCCCACTCGCAAGGATTGGTGAGAAAGGCCATCTCAGTCACGACAGGGAGGGAGAATCCCTCTTTTTGGGTTTTCATGAGCAACGCCCTTAGCTCAGGGCGGGCTCCCCCCGGAAGTGCAGGCAGCTGGATGGGTGGATGGTTTGAGAGCTGCTGGGAGAAGCCGCCATCCTCCGGGTCTTCGAGGCCACCTGTGTCCAGATCGGATGGGCAGACTTCCCACTGGCAAATCCTTGCGGATTTGTAGCAAGATGTGCACAAGTGAACAAATAAAAGGCAGACACTAACTCCTCCTTGGGGCCCAGGGCCAGAAGCTTAATACCTCCTACAATTCCAGTTCCCTCCATCCTAAAGCAATGCCATTCTTTTCTTCTCTTTGTCTGTCCATCTGTCCGTCGGTCGGACTGCCCACCCAGTTGTGCTGTACTCGGTGCAGATCTTCACAGGAAACGTTCCCGGGGCAGGGACGGACGCCAAGGTCTACATCACCATCTACGGAGATCTGGGGGACACTGGGGAGCGGTACCTTGGCAAGTCAGAGAACCGCACCAACAAATTCGAGAAAGGAACGGTATGTGGGGCACACAGAGTTTACCCCCTTCTCTTCTCCTCCCAGGTCCAGTGGCCTGGAGTCAGCTCCACTCGGTCCCAGAGCCTGTCCGTGAACCTTGTGCGGTGTCATACTCCCTCGTGTGGGCATTTACCCGTGGTGCTTCCCCCTGCAGAGTGGCCGGTCGCCTCTCTGAGCCTGTGCGTGGGCCCTGGGTCCTGATCTGGGGTGGAGGTAGAGTGGAGGGTAGGGCTTGAGCAAGCCAGACGCCTGTTTGAGCCCCAGGTTGCTGGCTGTCTGGGGGTCACGGGGAGGCATCATCAGAAAATCCAGCTCACTGTGGGTGGGTCACCAGCATGGTGGTAAACGTCACAGAGTGGCAGAAGCTGCCCCATCTGCGGGGCTGGAGGCCTGCTCCTGCCATCAGCTTCTGATCTGGTTGACCCTCTCTGGATTTGGTTTCCTTGTCTGTAAAATGAGCCCTATGTGAATGGGTTCAGCTGTGCTCTGCAGAGCTCTGGACAGCACCGAGACCCCATGCGAGCGTGGAGGGATTAGAGGAGCAGACAAGTACCCCACTGCCTCAATTAGAGTGCACTCTACTGGGGTGCCAAGAATGGCCTCTATTAGGCAAGGGCTCCAACATACTGTGATTTTAGGGAAAGGAAACATCTGTCCCACTTCCTTCCCAGCAGCTCGGCTTCCCTCTCCAGCTCTAGCTCAGCTTTCTCCAGGGCCCTTTCTGCCTCACCCCCTTCACTCAGCCTTAGCCTCTTGCCTTTCTCTCCATTCGTCAGAATCTGCCAGACTTCCCCACAGGCCAGGCAGTAGCTGTAGGGTTATCAGAGGAAGGTAACCTGATCTGTGGTCTTGCCCGTGGCCGTGCACACGTGGGGGTTTCCTGCATCGACCAGGAGGTTTTTAGCAGGGGTCTCCTTAAGCCCAGCCCTCAGCTGGGCGTGATCCTTGGCACTGAAACATTTGCTCCTTGTGAGAAGGAAATTTGCTCTGGAGCAAGGATAGCAGCGGCATCTAAGAAGGTCTGCAGCTGGCTGGTGACCCCACGGGCCAGGCCATCTGGAAGGAGTCCCGACCTGGCCTCGAGGTCCCGGGCAAGTCAGGCCCGGGGGGGCCCCCATTCATTTGTTCCAGGAACTATTTACCTTTATTTTATTTTATTTTTAAAGATTTTATTTATTTATTCGACAGAGAAAGAGACAGCCAGCGAGAGAGGGAACACAAGCAGGGGGAGTGGGAGAGGAAGAAGCAGGCTATTTACCTTTAGCTTTGTTTTATTGCTTTGGAAGTGGGAATAGCAGTGTGATAGCTACTGAGACCCCTGGGCTGACAAACAGAACAGGAGATGAAAGAACACTTTGTGTCAGGGAGAAATAATTTCACACACACACACACACACACACACACTCACTCATGTACATGAGGTGTTATTGTTTGCTGCACTTCTAGCTAATTGGTGGAGGTCTATCCATTTGGGGAAAAAAAATGGAATGCAAAGAGGTCAAGGGGCTCATGTGGTGTCTCGGACTCGATGCTGGGGACATGATTATCAAGCTCACTCACCTGTGCTGTTCAGTGGCCAGACCTGTGGCTGGGGCCAGACCACCTGAGTTCGCATCCTGGCTCTGACACTGACTAGCTGTGTGATCTTGGGCTAGTTACTTACCATCTCTGTGTCTCAGTTCTTTCCACCCTAAAATAAGTTCACTGAGTCAAGCATCTGAAGTGCCTAGCTCTTCGTTAGTGCTGAGTGTTGTTGAGGGTTGGGGAGCCCACCTTCCCCTGCCTTCGATGGTGCCTGGAGCTGACACCCAGAGATGCATTGTAAGACAGCAGCAGGCAGCACACAGCTGACAGATCGATGTTTCTTTGTGGCCAGATCCATGGAGCCAGGCACAGAGTAGGCACAGGAAAAATTTGTAGACACATTAACGAATGAACTTATAAATGACGGTGATGCAATCCGTTCCCTTCTGGGTTCAGAGTCAGATGTCTTCTCTCTCGGCAGTGGTGACATCGTAAGGAAAAGCTTTGCCCTGCTCTATTACCCATCCCTTTCCCTTCTTTCCCTCCTACCAAAGGGGCCAGAGCTACTTCTGGTTTACTCACTGACTGTTCATGTGACTTGAAGTTCAGTGCTGAGCATCTAGCAGCTTCCATTTCTCTGACCATTTCCTCCAGAAGACAGAAGTCCCCGTTGCCACCTCCCCCCACGAGCACCCACCCATCCACTTCCAGTCCAAAGCCAGGTCTTGGACAGTCTCCCTTCTGCACGGCTCCTAGATCAGCTCCTGAGCGGACCTGGCTTATGGAGCCACCTGGGCTCCCTGTTCTGTCCCCCGGGCCTCCTCATTTCACCTCTCCAAACTGACAGTCGTACAGCCCCCCAGCGGCTCTCCACGATCCCAGATCTGGCCTGAGCCCTTGGCAGGATTCACGACCTTCTGTGGCCGAGCCGGCCACCCTGTGTGGAGTGTCCACCACAGAATGCCTCACACTCTCCTGTCTCCAAACCTTTCTGGGCATCTTCTCCACATCCAGGTACTTGTGCCCATAGAAAATCCATAATGCCGTTCCATGGCATTTAATTTGTTACATAAAAGACATCAGCCGATATGAATGTTTCTTCAGCTCGCCTTTGGCCTGCCACGGAGTACCTTGGAAATCTTTCTATGTCAGGATATTCAAGCGTAGAAAGAGCTGGCTCATTCTTCATAACCACCACACACATGACATTCTGCACACAATATGCCAAGGTTTTTAGCCATTCCCCAAGCACCGGACGGCGGGTGGCTCCCAGCTTTCCACAGTAAAAATGACTCTGCAGTAAAAATCCTTGTGCACATGTAAAGGTGTCCCCTCAGGACAGAAGCAAAGAAGTGGGATTCCTAGGTCATAGGCTGAGCCTGCTTCTGCCCTAATGAGCTTAGCCACTTGTCAGAGTGCGGTGGCCTGCGGCTGGGTGCACGGCTCACCTGCAGTCTCCTCCACCCGCACAGTGACCTGCTGGGGTGCCTGTAAGGCCACCCACCCATCCTTAGCTTCCTGCCACCACCTGAAGAGTCTTCCCAGCCATGCATCTAGTCCACGGACGGGGGGCTGATCCCACACGTGGGCCGTGATTACCCCCCTCCTCCTCTCCCTGTCCTGGGCTCGGAGGTCCCAAGGAGGAGCAGGGGCTTCCTTCTTGGATTTATGTCTGGGTTCCCAGCACTCCATAGTGACTCAGCACATCTAACATCTTCTGGAAGAAAAGCGCTGTAACTCAGGGTCACCAGCCTCTCCTCCCCTGCCCCAGGTGCCTGCCGGCCACATTCAGCCTGTGTTTTGACTGCACTTCACCCAAGGCCTGGAACTCTGTATCTCACTGAGCAATTCCCAAAAGAATCCAAGCACCCCAGAGTGTCACAACCCTGTCCTGAAGGGATAAAGGGGGCCCTAGAGGGCCTTACATCACACCCCACATAAAACCTGCCTACACCCGCATCCCAGATGGCGTCCCTGAGCTCCCCTCAGCCTGGCCTCCACCAGAGCCTCTCCCTGCCGTCTCCTCTCCTGGGCCTGGCCCAGTGGCTCCTCTGACAGCCTCCCAGCTTCCCCCTGGGAGTTTCAAGCCCCCTCCCATTCCTCCCTCCAGCCCCCCACCTGAACTCCTCCTGACACTCCATATAACCAAGGGCATCCAGGTGCCAGGACCAGGCTGAGCGCCCTCGTCTGCCCCACACCCACTCACATTCCATCCTCCAGACATCCACCAGGTGTATCCCAGGAGGAAGGGGCCATGGTGAAAGCGAGGCCTCTGAATACCCAACGCTCCGTGTCAGGGACTTGTGCCTGGAGGGCTCCCAGCTAGGAAGGTCTGTTCAGCCCAAGCTGAGGGGGGTAGGAGGTACTGGACGGTCGGGGTTGCAGTGGGTAGAAGTGGCGTGCACCTCCACCCAGTTCCCCCATCTGGACTCCCCAGGCGGACACGTTCATCATCGAGGCCGCCGACCTGGGTGTCATCTACAAGATCAAGCTCCGCCACGACAACACCAAGTGGTGTGCGGACTGGTACGTGGAGAAGGTGGAGATCTGGAACGACACCAATGAGGACGAGTTCCTGTTCCTGTGCGGGCGCTGGCTGTCCCTGAAGAAGGAGGACGGCCGGCTCGAGAGGCTCTTCTATGAGAAGGTGCAGGAGAGGCGGGGGCGGGGGGGGACTTGGCTCAGCCAGGGCTCGCCCCGTCCCTGTGCCTCGTGCTCTGGCAGAAGGTGCCAGAGCTGTAGCGGGGCTGGGCCGTGCTCTTCCGGCAGGAGTACACCGGGGACCGGAGCAGCAACTGCAGCAGCCCGGCTGACTTCTGGGAGATCGCCCTGAGCTCCAAGATGGCCGACGTGGACGTCGCCACAGTGACGGGGCCCATGGCGGCCTACGTGCAGGAGGGCCCGGGTAAGCCGGGCCACGAGCTCCGCGGGGGCGGGGCAGGCCATGGCCCACCGAACGCTTGATAATTCACACAGAGGGCCGCTCTCCCGCCCCACCACAGCCTGCCAGGGCAGCGATCAGCCCTGTTGCAGAAGGGGGCACAAAAGCTGAAGAGAAGTTAGGGGAAGGATGCCCTTCATCTGCTGCCCTGCCACCAGGAGGGCGTCCCCGCACGCTGTGCCCCTGCCCAGCCTCGCAGGATGTAGATTCAGCCCCAAGGGCCAGGGACGGTTGTCAGCAGACCGGAAGCAGCAGCAGCAGCGAGGCCCCCTTGCGCGTCAGGAGGGCATCACACGGAGGACCTGAGCCACGCAGTGTGATGTGGTGAGGAAGGGGGAGGAGTCCTAAAATGGTTTTAGGGGCATTTACGTTCCACTACTGGTTCTGACAAGCTCATTTTTCCAACCAGATCTTTGAGGTAAAGCAGTTCTGTGTTTGTTTATCCGACATTTAAAGTCACTGCGTATCTGTTCAGCCCTCTTAAGTATAGAGCCTGACAACCACTGTATTCCCCTCCAGGAGACCATGTAGTGGGGGGTGTCTCTGGGGCTGAGCAGAGTCAGTCATTTTGTATTCTACTTTCTCACTCTGTGAATAAATGACAGACTCACAAGAAAGTGCTTCTCCTGAATTAAGCACTGTGATCAACCGTGAAAGGCCAAGGGAGCCCTCCTGTAAAGACGAAATAAGGCCGTAGGCAGATGCAGAAAACAGCGCTGGTAATTCCAGCCAGGAAGGGCTAGGTTGGAAACTTTCAAAGAGATACAAATTGCACAACCTACAGCCACATAACCTATAACCTATACCAGAGCATTGTCTCCCAAGATATGGAAGAAGATGATCCCAGAGAAGGGTTTCCAGTTTCTATCAGTTAATAACTACAAGCGACTGAGACAAGATAGTGGCTTAAACAAATGAGGGATTTTTCTTTTCTCTCACGTAAAAGTTCAAAGGTAGGCAACTGGGACTGATACAGCAGGTTTCAGTGAAGTCAGGGATTTCCATCCTAAAGGTTGCCCATGGCTCCAAGATGACTGCTGGACCTCCAGCCATCGCATCCACATTCCAAGCAGAAGGAATGGAAGGGTAAGGGGCCAAAGGGTGCTTCTCCCAGCTGAGTCAGAAATTTCCCTAGGAACCCATCCAACAATGTCTGCTTCCATTTTATGAGCACCCGTAGCTGCAAGGAGAATGGATACTTGCTGGGCAATTAGAACTCTGTGCTGCACTACCCGAGCAAGGTTTTATATTGGTTAATCTGGTCTGCTTTGGAAATGGATGCCTTCTAGAACTTCCATTTACCATGTTACACATATAGCACTATTTTATTTTTCTTCCCCAAATTCCTACTTTCCGTGAGACCTTGTTTTCGCCAACCTTCTTTTTGCTGACTACAGAAAGCTTTCCAAGCATCTGACCCCCGCACCTGGCGAAAGGCTATTGTTCTTGCCCTACTCCACATGGGAGGGCTAGGTGCAACTGCGATCATTGGTCAGCGGGGCTTTTAGAAGTGCCAAGGATGCTATTTTAGGGTGATCTTCACTTGGGAGATACCAATCTCCCATTCCCTGGAGAGTAGACGCTCACCATAGATCATTCACCGGTCTGGAAGGCCCTGTTGCACTTTGTCTCAGAGGCAGGGAGCTGAGATCTGTGCTCTCCAAAGGTCATTTCCAAGTCTGTGAGCCCACCCATGTCCACCTGGCCCGTTATGAGGTTGGGCCCCATAATCTCTTGCAGTGATTCCCTACTATGTGTCGGTCACCACCGGGAAGCATAAGGATGCGGCCACCGACAGCCGGGCCTTTATCTTACTCATCGGGGAGGATGATGAACGCAGTAACCGCATCTGGCTGGACTTCCCCCGTGGGAAGAAGGGCTTCAGCTGTGGCTCCGTGGAGGAGTTCTATGTTGCAGGCTTGGATGTGGGCATCATCAAGAAAATAGAGGTGCTGGTCCCCGGGTCATGGGATGGTGCCCACCCCCAGGGAAGGAAGGAGCCAACAAGGACCTAACAGGTGGAGGCATAGAGGGCAGGCAGAGCAACTGACCTGGAGCCCCTCCTCAGAGCAGGTCATGCGGGAAGGTCCCCTGGCCTCTGCCATCAACTAGGTGACCTTGAAGGAGTCACTGTCTTGCCAGGTCTCGGTTTTCCACCCGCCTAATGGGGATGCCTGGTGTGTTCGTTTTCTGTGGCTGTGTAACAGATTACCACAGACTTAGATTAAGATCACATAGATATATTATTTCCCAGTTCCCTGGGTCAGGAGTCCAGATGTGAGTTAGCTGGGTCCTCTTCCCAAGGTCTCACTGGGCAGAAACCAAGTTGCTGCTAGGGCTGTGGTCTCATCTGAGGCTGGGAGTCCTCTTCCAAGCTCATTGGCCGTTGGCAGAATCCATTTCCTTGCGGTTGTAAGACTGAGGCCACCAGTTCCCAGAGGCTGCAGGCCTTCCCTGTCACATGGCCTTCTCCAAAACATGGCAGTTTGTTTTTTTCAAGGCCAATTAGACGTGATCTCTTCTGCTTCAAATCTCTCTGACTTCTCCCATCTCTGACATCTGAACCCTCTTTTAAAGGGCTTGCCTGATTAGGTCAGGCCCACCCAGAATAATCTTTTGATTAACTTAAAATCATCTGATTAGAGACCTCCTCTATTTTATCTGCAAAACCTCCTCACCTCCATGGGAGGGACCTGGGTCTGCATGCAGAGCAAATTAGGAGGAAGCACTGAGGAAGGAGGGTGCAGAATAAGGAAGGGGATGCTGAGTGGTGAGGGCTTCCTTCCCAGTTTTACCCAGACCCTCTATGTTCCCTCCCAGCTGGGCCACGATGGGGCCTCCCCTGAGAGCTGCTGGCTGGTGGAGGAACTGTGTCTAGCTGTGCCCACCCAAGGCACCAAGTACACGTTGCGCTGTAACTGCTGGCTTGCCAAGGACCGGGGCGATGGTGTCACCTCCCGTGTCTTCGACCTCCTGGATGCCATGGTGGTGAACATTGGGAAAAAGGTATAGAGAGGGGCCTGGGTGTGCATATGGCATGGCAAGGGCCGTGCAGGCTGGGGTAGGAGAGCAGAAAGGGGGACAGGAATGAGGGAAGCAGGAGACTCATCACTGGGGCACTGGCAGGGGCTGCAGCCTGGTATACCAGCCAGACTCGCTTTGCTAGGAGCCAAGAGACTTGAGTCTCTTTGGGTCTACTGCTATGTGACCTTGGGCAAATCGCCTTGGTCTTCTCCTACAGTCCATGGAAATAGCACTTTCCAACCCGTTCCATGTAAGATCTTGGTGAGAGCAAATGAAATCGTGAGCAGTCCATGAAGAGCACTGCAAGCTCTGCATAGATGTGTGGAGTTTTTTTTCTAAAGGCTCCCTCGATGCCCGAGGACGGTGGTGGGGAAAGATAGCATTTAGGATACCGTGTGCCTCGGATCTTGCGGCGCAGTGAGAGCTGCCTGCATGGGACCCTCTTCAAGGCAGGAGCTCGGAGCTCCTGTCCTGGCTCCACCTCTAACTGATCCAATGACCTAGGACGAAGTTGTGTGAACTCACAACTCAGTGCTGGAGGCCTGGGTGCAGGCCCAAGGATACATGGCCAGTTGGTGGTTCAGACAGTTCTGGTTCATGCGACCCTAGAGGCTTCTCTTTCCCTCCAAAAAGCTGTGGGGTCGACAGAATGCTCCAGCCCTCAACTCTGTTCCTGAATCTAAACCCATGGGCCATAGATTTAGGTCAGAAGGTGTCCTACAAAGATAAGAAGAAACCATCCTGGACCTGAGTGTGCCCTGCTTATATTGTATATGGAAACAGAAGGAAGGGCTGAGTTTGGGGCTCTGAGAACCTTGACAGGCAGGAGTGTGGATGCCTGCCCCTCCCCTGCTTGAGAGCCAGAAAGCAGAATTTTCTACAGCATAGATACACTCCCCTCCCTTACCCAGACATCTCCATCTGTGGCCAGATGGATGGTGTGGGTGAGCACAGGGTTCATCCGGGGACCTCTGTCCTGACCCAGTTCCCAGCATGCATGTGGGCGTGAGTGTGTCTGTGTACGTGCCACCCCCCCACACACACACGCACACCCCACTCAGTACAGCTGTATCTCCCCCTGAGCCTTTCAGTCTGTGGAAATGCAGACCCACGCCCCTATTATTCATGTTACAAAAGAACACAGGTTTCTCACTTTGCAAAGAACCACAGGGCTCTTTGGACTGGCCATCTCCCCAGGAGATATCAGACCGCAATTACAAAAGCTCCATTTCTGTGTCTCTTTCTGGAAACAACCTATTGCCTAAAAAGAGATGTGTCTGTGTAAAGGAGAGAAAGATGGGCCCAGAGAGCACGACAGTCTGGAGGGACTAGCCTTAAGGGGCCAGTCTCCATGGGGTCACCAAAGCACTCATTTTGATCTTTCTATTTTTCATGCCTGTCTGAATAAGAGCAAAAAAGTGTCAGGCTCCTGCTTTCATTCCCAGTAGCTCCTTCTGCCACCGCAATGCCGTGTTAAGGTCTGAGAGGATCTTCCTGATAAAGCAAGAGGCTCTTCAATCATTACCTTGGCAAACAAGTACTGAACTTGTCCTCTGGGCCAGACCTGCAAATGCCACTTCTAACCTCATAAGCATCATGGTGAAGATTCTAGATGCTTGAAAAGCACCCGGCACCCAACAGGCACAACGTGCAAATAACTTGGGTTCTGAGTTCGAGGGCTTCCGGGTAGTGGGGACCAGGCACCTGAACAGGTGCGAATGCACTGCTGCAGTCACAGGGGAAGGGAAGGGCCAGCTGTGTTCAGGGGAGACAGTCAGCCTGGCGTTTCTGTGGCCATGTGTGCAAACCTCTCCCGAGCCATTGAGACCTATGCTAGTCGTTGGGCCCCTGGCAGGAGGGAAGGGAGTAAGAAGCCAGGGGACGTTCCAGAGCATGAGTAAAGATGACCCCTCTTGCCACAAGGCTGCCTCTGGAGAAAGAACCAGTGGGGGCACCGTCCAGGGAAGAGCTGGTGGAGACAGACGGAAGGAACACACCCTCCTTGGAACAAACCTCAGGCAAAAGGGCAAAATCCCAACCTGCAGAGCAAATCATGGACTCAGTGGCTGTCCTACTTCACAAGTGAATGGAGCCAGAGCTCCTTCAAACATCACCGCTCACGGACGTTCAGGGTGTGTGCTGGCTCGGGTGTGTGCTGGCCGTGCGTGATACAGGGTGGACCTGCAGTTGCTGCTTGCTGACCCATAGCTCATGGCAGGCCTGGCACGGGCCCGGGGTGAACTATCTGCAACTCCCACGGCTCTACAAACGTCTATCCCTGTTTCTCGGTGGAGGAAGCTGAGCCTGGCCATGGGGGGCTGGGGGGGAGGTGTCCACCCAAGTTCAACAGCTGGCAGGTGGCAGGCCCGGGTACAAAAGGCCCGCTAGCTGACTCCAAAACCCACTGTCCTGCCACCACGTGCTGCTCAGTTGTGTGAGCGCAGCCTGGGGTTTGGTTGACAAAGAAATTGGGGAATACTGGGGCTTTCGGTCATGCTTCCAGCACACATGTGTTCTCTGTCGGAGACTGAACTTCTGTCTAGCCCCGGACGGGACACAGCCAAGGACACAGAGAGTGACAAGGCCCGACTCTTGTTCTCCAGGCATTAGAAATGGATTAGGGGAAGGGCTCTTTTCAGAGCCACCGAGCTTGGAGGGCGTCTTGCCCTGGGGAGAGTGAGGCAGGCCAAGGCCCAGGACTCGCATCCCTTTCCCTGCAGGTGCTCTACGAGATGACGGTGTGGACGGGTGATGTGGTCGGCGGTGGTACCGACTCCAACATCTTCATGACCCTCTACGGCATCAATGGCAGCACAGAGGAAGTAAAGTTGGACAAAAAGAAGGCCAGGTATCCAGAGGTGGCTTCCGCCCCTCGCCCCTCTGCACATCCAATCCCCCAGCCTCTAATCCCACCCTGCCTCGATCAGATTGCTTCCCTCACTCTCCCCTCATACCTAGGGCCTTCTAGCCTCCACACCTTTATCCATGTGATTCTTCCCTCCTGGAATTCCTTTCACCCATTCTCTTCTGTCCCAGGACCTTTCTCTCCCAGGGCCCAGCTCAAATCCCCCTCCTCCAGGAAGCCTTCCTTGATCGCTTCAGCCCACAGCATGCTCCTTCCTTCCTTCCTTCCTTCCTTCCTTCCTTCCTTCCTTCCTTCCTTCCTTCCTTTCTTCCCTCCCTCCCTCCCTCCCTCCTTTCTTCCTTTCATCACTTAAAAATGTTTATTGTAAGGTCTGTATATTAGTTGATAGCATTGTGTCATTGTGAGTCTCCTGCTTTCCTTCACTGTACCATGGTGATGTAAGATGTTTACATTAGGGAAAGCTGAGCAAAGAGAACACAGAAACTGTTCTATTCTTGCAACTCTCTTACAACTCTAAAATGATTGCAAAATAAAAAGCCCAAAGAATTTTATAAATATTAAAAACTGACTGAACACCTAGTATATGGCAGGCACTGTCCCAGATGCTGGAGACTGAGTATAACCAGGAGGAGAGGATGCCCGAACTCACACTGCCTAACACCTGGGGAACTGCAGCAACAGCCTGAACACCGGAGTGACCTTATCATGTGCCCGGCATTTCTCTAAGCCCACTGAGTGTACTGACACAGCTCGTCCTCCCTGCGGCTCTGTGAGGACCGTTTTTATCATCCCATTTCTGATAAGAGAAAACCGAGACACAGCAAGGTGAAGTCATGCTGTCAAAGGTCACATGACCAGCAGACCATGGCACCGGGAGCTGTACCCGGGGTCCCTAGTCATAAACATGAGGCTCTACTGCCCCTTAGGCGATGAGTAATGACGATAAAGGCGAACTCCTACAGCTCTTACTGTCTGCCCCTTTCACTGAATCCCTGACTCCGACAGTCCTGAGTTTGGGCTGGTTTTCTGTGTTCAGCCATTGGCCCCCAGGCCATCCCTGGCCCCTGATAGGTTGAGCAGCAGAGCGGGGCGACCCCAGAGCCCAAGCTGGCAGTCGTGGACCAAGTCCCAGCCACTGTGGGCCTGCTGCTGCTCCCGCTGTGGTCTGGCCACCTGGGAGGCCCGCTGCAGAGGTGGGGGGGCCCAGCTCCGTGGCCTTACGTGGCCTGGCCACCGTCTGTTTGGATTCTCATGCTCTGTCAGTCTTCACCTCTATACTCTGCCCCCAAAGTCCATCCCAACCCAAAGTCCTGTTGGTTTGGTTTTTTTTAAATTGATTATCCCATGTCAACATGCCACCTTATTTCACAGACATACGCAGACATAACTGCTGGTAGGAGAGGTAGACGCCTTCCTGGCAGTGCTTAAATTCTAGAGGTCTTGCTGGAGAGTCACATTATAGTATAACCATATTGTAAATGATTCGAGGCACCTTGTTAGTTAAAGGATTTTGTTTTTCTGAATAAAGACTTGTTTTGTGCTGAGAGCCCTTTTTCCTTAACTCCTCTGGTTTGCAAGCTCAGGGCTCTTACCCAAGGCAAGTTTTGCTTTATTTCATCTGCAGGTGGCTCTGTTTGACCTGCACTGGTTTCGCGCGTCAGCGTCTCGACTCAGGGACTTGGGTAGTAAGACTCACTGGGCTTGTGGCATGTGCACAGCTTGGTGTTGTGCAAGGAGGTGCTTCTCCCCCAAGAGATGGTGCGTGACCAGATAGGAGGCAGAACCATGCGTGCGCACACAGAGGCGGTATGACGTGGGTTTGCCTGCTGCAGCTGCCCTGTTGTCAGATGCTGTACCCAGAGGCCGAAGTCGATAGCCGTTCACTCACCCCACTCCCCAGCTGAAGTCCCCAACTTCTTATCTTGCCACTTTGGGGGAAATGGTTCTGGTAAAATAATTCACACCGAGTTGCTGGTGAATTAATGTGGCATCCAAAACGATGTCATCCTCAAAAGGTAAGGTGTAAACCAAGGAATGAGTCTCTAATGGTGGAATTTGAGTCAGTTGGTGTCTGGTGGGGATAGGTGCTATTTTTAGACAAAGGTATGTGGCCTTTTTTTTAGGGAAGTAAGTACCTGTAAGGAATCACTCCCAGGCCCGGTAAAGACCTCATGCCCTGGGAGATTGCTTGGTCTGGAAACAAAGGGAATTCAGAGTTCTGTGGGTCTGCCCAACAGAATGGCTCCATGGCTTTCACTAGCCCTCAGTGCAAAGGAGATGAGGAGTTGAGCCGAAAGGAGCGCCAGCAGAGGGAAGAGCCCAGTGGGGTTCCCGTTGCCAGTTCAGGAGGCAGGAAGGAACTATTGGAGCAGTGGGCATGGCCAGGGCTTGATAAGCTCGTGCATTTTGTATCTTTATCACTTGGAACTCATGCTACCTGGGTAGCATGAAAGCTCTGAGAATGGAAGGGGCCCATCTTTGGGGACTTCAAGGGCAGGGGAGTTGCTGGGGAGGCTGAGTCCCTCCCTCAGTCGGGCTTGGAGGCAAGTCTCAGGGGACAGAAGAGGAAGGCAGGCTGCCTTTGAGGGCCCCCGGGTCAGGCAGTTGGAAAGTCCCAGCCCCCACTGCTGGGTCAGCCCTCCTGACCCATTATCCTCAGCCTGGAGGCCACCCTTTAAGACAACATTGGCAGATTTGAACATGCATGGGGCCTGATCATGGCATTTGAGGATGACAGATATTTAGAATCTGTTCGAGATTTCTTTGACTTTGGTCTGCATTCAAACCACTGCAAGGGTGCTTGTACAATATGGGTGCAGGCAGGTGGACTCGGCTCCCCGCCACCTCCTTCTATCTCATGGGGCGTGCGCCGTGCTCACTTATGTTAATGCTCCCTGAGGACGGATCCGAGGAGCCAGGGGCTGTCGGCTCTGCCTGTTACCCCCCAGGCACGTCAGCACCCGCGGACGCTGACACCACCACTGAAGCACTCGTCCTGCTGCTCACCCATCCTCGGGGCTCCCCCTGTGCCGGTTCCAGAGCAGTCTGCCCTCCTCTAACCCCCTTCACGTTCCCGAAGTGCTCCATCCATGCTCCTTGGGGTTGTGATAAATATTGACTGCAAATCTAGTGGCTTCAAACCCCGGAAATGTATTTTCTCCCTTTTCCTGAGGCCAGAAATCTGAAGTCAGTATTACTTGGCGGAAATCAAGCCCAGCCGCACCCCCTTCAAAGGCTCTGGGGGAGAATCCATTCCTTGCCTCTCCCAGCTTCTGGGGGCTGCCCGACTTCCTTGGCTTGTGGCCACGTCTCTCCAGTCTTCGAGGCCAGCATCTTGCGATCTGTCCCTGCTCCACCTTCACACCACCTCCTCCCTTGCGTACGTGTCGAATCTCTCTTTGCCTCTCTCTTATGAAGACACTTGTGGCTGCATTAAGGGTCACCCTCAGGGGGCTTATTTGGGACCCTACCTCAGGGGCTGTGACCCACAGAGCATGGCTCTGAAGACCCTGTCATCTAAGGAATGGTCAAAAGTTCCAGGGACATTTAATTTTTTTAATGTTTATTAGGAAATATATATGGGTGGAGATAGATGTCCTTCTATGGTCTACATAATTCAATAACCTCATGGCTCTTTGGCACCAACTAATCCGAGAATGTAGTTATATTTACTTGTATCCAGCCGTCTGTTCATATATATATAACAAATGTAACATGCATGCATATATATGTACATAAACTGTAAACACTTACAGAGCAAAACCTAGGCAGCCACCCCCCAGGCCAGTTCACTGGACCTCCCCACCCCTAGAAGTGAGCTTGTCTTGGCTTTTAAGGTCGATACCCTTTTGCTTTCCTTTATCATTTGATCCCGGCCCTGTGCGGGCCTCCCTCAACAATCAGCTTCCGTTTAGTCTGGATTCCAGTGTTACGTAAGTAAATCAGGTTGCGGGTGTTCTTTTATGTTTTCTTTCTTTCCTCAACATTAGGATTTTCAGATTTCTCTGAGCCACTGGGTGTGGCTGCGATTTGCTCATTTTCACTGCTGCCCAGTGTTCCATTGTGGAGGCCCGGAGAAAAGAGGCCAGATGGCCTGTTGCACAGGACTGGGGAGAGGAGTAGAGGCACCAAGTAGGGCCGAACTGTTGACAATGAAACCATTAGGTCTGGTGGGCAGAGCTGGGGCCAGTGAGGGGAGGTCCAGCTCAATGTAAACCAAACGTATTAGGAGTTGGCCACGGCCATCCAGAGAGGGAAAGGGCTGCCCCAGGCTGATGCAGGGCCCGTCACTGGAGGCGACAGGGCCTGAATCAGATGGCCTTTGGTGTAGAGATTCCAGCCTGGAGGCAGCTTGGTCTAGCATGAAGCTGCAGAGAAGGCTCTAGCCCTGCCGTTCCCAGGAGCCCCAGCCATTCCTCTAAGGGCACAAAGGCAGACTGCCTCAGCGGCTGCCCCAGCGAGGCCAGCTTCGGACCCCACACCCTTCTTCCCTGTCTTCCAGCTAGCCCCTTTGCCGGCTCCCTACCCACAAACCTTCCCTAGCTTCTTAGCCATGTCTGAAATTCTTCCACTCAATAGCTGCTTTTTCCACACGAATGCTTTGGCCCTGGTTAGCTCCCTGGCTCTTCTAGGTCACAGAGACCAGGGAGTAAGTGGGTGCTGGGCCCTTTCCCAAGGACAGCCTTTGGTGAGGAGCAGGGAAGAGAAGGAAACCAGAACAGGAAAGGATTGAGGGACAGCCAAAGGTTGCACTCCCCCAAATGCCCCTTTTCAGCTGCTGAGTAGCGGCTCCTCTGAGCAGAGAGCGGGGCCATCTCTGGACCTGCCCTATTTTCCTGAGCCAGAGGCACGGGGACCTGGATCAGAGGCTGATCACCACTCCCAGGGTGGCCTCTCCATGTGGGAGTCCTCCTGCATGTCAGCTGAGGTGTCTTGAGGGGTCTGGGGCAGCAGGAAAGATGTGGCTAGTGAGTCGTGGAGGGATGAAGGGCCGCAGAGGGGCTTTCGCTTTGGACGTGGGCCTTTTACCCTGAGGACAGGTGGTCCATCCAGTAGTAATTGGTGTCTAGCCTGTAATAAAGGGCGAGGGGGCAGAGTCGTCCACTCTTTAGTCTTCTAGAAGAAAAGCTTATTTCTTTCTCCCTTTTATACCTGCCCCACCATAAAATCTCCCTAAAATGGGAATACTGGGCTAAATTCAAAGGGTGAAAATTAAAGAGAAACACAAAGCAAAAAATTCTAAAACTCCTTTGATCTGCACAATTATGCACCTAGTGAGGAATCAGCTAGTTGAAAGATTATTTGAGAGAATCTCCCGTATGTGTTCTGAACTCGACAAGTAACTTGTGAGCACCTCCTTCTAGTTTCCACAGGACCAGAGGACAGGCAGGGCTTAGATCAGAGCAGGAGGGATTTAGGGCAGATTTCTGGGAGAATGTTTTCACTTCTAATAATCATAAAATACACATGAGTAAGTTATCACAAAGGATTAGGCCTCTGTTCCACCTCTGTCTCTAAAACAAGGAGTAGTTCCCAGTTTGCAGCATTTTCAGTCCCAGCCCCCACTGGCTGTGGCCTGTTTTTAAACATATGTCTTGTATATAAGGAAGCTCAGTCTCCATGCAGGGTCCTGTCTTCAGTGCTGCTTCCATTACGCCCAAGGGCTTAGCAACAGCAGCATCTGGAATCAGTCAGCAGTCAAGCAGTCAGCACTGAAGGTTGCATTACACATGTAGCCCTGTAGGAAGAGCAGTTAAGAAGTCAAGGTAGAGCGTCTCTGAGATAATGAGGTCATTCAGCAGAAAAACAGTAATAGCAACAAAAGCAATATTGCCTTCTTTTTGCCTGCCATTTAATAGTTATTGGTAACATTACCTAATCTCAGGCCATTAGTTTTGCAGATTGTATATAGAAAAATGTAAATGGTACCATCTAGAGTTGAGCAGTGTACAACCTGCCCCACCATTCATGACAGCCCTGTCACTCCTAGAATTTCATTTGAAGCTTTGCAGGTATGGAATTCCTTTTACATTTTAAGTTGATGTCACATTCATTTGGTCCTCCTGACAGTTTTGTGAGATTGCAGGGCCAGTGTCATTTCCCCCAGACTAAGGATGAGGAAACCAAGTCCCAGAGAGAAGCTGGGACTGCTGTAGGTGGCTAGTGGAATGAGATTAGGACCCAGAGGCTGATTCAGAGCCAATGCTATCAGCCAAACTTACTTAACCCAGTCTTTCAAGAACCCATCTGGGGTGCAAGAGACAAACTACTGGGGAGTCACTGGGAGCCTCCCCTTCCCTCCTCACCCTGGCCTAGCTCCTCACTGTAGCCAGTGTCCTCACTTCATGCCCCTCCTCTCTTCCCTTAGATTTGAGCGGGAGCAGAATGACACCTTCGTCATGGAGATCCTGGACATTGCTCCATTCACCAAGATGCGGATCCGAATTGATGGCCTGGGCAGCCGGCCTGAATGGTTCCTGGAGAGGGTAAGATGTCTTCCTTCCACCTGCTGCCCAGCCCTTCTTCCTGCTCTTCTGGGTTATCAGTGGACCAGGTTAAAGAGCAAATGTCACTTTAGAGGGTTACGACATGAACCAGACCTACATAATCCAGTGTGCCCTTTGGTGTGAATTAACCGGAGAACATAGTTTTAGTTATTTGTGTCCAGAATGCACTGTCAGTGTAATGTGGACAGAGACTTAGTGTGTCCTTCCTGGAGGAGGTAAATTGGGAGGACTGGCAGAGGAACAGCAAGAACCAGGGCAGCAGAGGCTCTACTGTTGGGGACTTCAGGCAGGATGGCAGGCAGCTTTTGGTGCCCTGTGATCACACATTAGGTAGCTGCCTCTTTTCCCATCTTGGGCTCTGCTCTCCCTGATTCAGTCCTTAAATCTCCCAGCCACCAAAGGCATCTGTCCCGAGTCCCGTCAGGCTCCCACTCCCCTGTTCAGGCTTTAACAGATTTTTCTTGAGCCAACAATATGGTGCCCATACCAAGGACAATTTGGCCAACTTCAGGTATTTGTGGCTGACAGTGGTTTGGTTGGTCCGTGTTTCTGTCATTCATTCAACAAACACTTCTTGTGCACAATAACAGGTACCTCTCAGAAACATGTTTGGATGAATTACCCATTTCCAAATCCCCAAACTAAGGGGCTTCTGACCCTGTGCAAAGCATACTGGGCAGGGTCTTTGTCCCAGAGAATCTAAATCAGAATTCATCTTAGGTCTGGAATAGTGGGTCCTTGGGGTCCAGCCGAGCGGGCTGCATTCGCAGGTGGACAGCTGGTGGAGGGGAGAGAGGATGTTTCCACACTGGCTTCTCTCACCCAGATCCTCCTGAAGAACATGGATACCGGAGACCTGACCATGTTCTACTATGGAGACTGGCTGTCCCAGCGGAAGGGCAAGAAGACCCTCGTGTGTGAAATGTGCGCTGTCATTGATGGGGAGGAGATGATGGAGTGGACCTCCTACACTGTCTCAGTCAAGACCAGTGACATCCTGGGTGAGTCAGGGCATCCCTCCCATCTCCCAGTCCCACGTCCCGCTACCCTTGCCCTCCCTCAAATTCTGTATCAGGTCCTGGGCTCCGGTCAGTCTCTCACTTTTCTTGGGCTGCTAGCCAAATGTTAGTCAATGTGAGTCCTTTCCACCATGTGTCACTTTCTGTCCAAATTATTTCCTCCTAGTGACCGAATTGGCTCTGACCCTCCTCCCTCAAGCAGGTCTGGGAGAACCTAATTGTGCACTCTGGTCAAGCACTTGTGAAAACTGTGCAGGAGTGTGACTCAGAGGCCCTCTGTCTTCCTGCTGCTGCCTCATGCCCCTCACCCGGGTGCTACGCGTCTCAGATGCCCTTGGGTTCCTTCCCACATCCATGTGCTTGGCAACCATCTTCTGTGTGCCAGCTCTGGCCTGGAGTCTGAGGAGTCTTGTGAGTCAGACATTCTAGTGGAGCAATGACAGTGAAGCTCTGACAGAGGTCTGCGCAGGATCTCGGAAACCCAGAACAGGGTGCCTTACTTAGCTGGGGATCAGGGACAAGGGTCATGGAGGGCTTCCCAGGGGTGATACCAGAGCCTGGTGCAGAAAGACAAACAGATGCCACTGAGGCAGATGGAACACCAGTTGAAGGGCCTTCCAAGCAAAAATGCTAGTGTTTGCGAAGGTCTGAGGTTGAGAGGGAACACGCTTTCACCGTGGAGGCAATGTCTCCCGCCTGCCCTTCTCTATATCAAAACTGCTCTTCAGGAGCTCTTGCAAGGAATGCGACAAACTCATTCATACTGATCGTAAATGACTAGTGAGGGATTAACGTGTTGGCCCTAATAGCTTACGTTTTCAACAGAGAAGCATTTAGCCAAAGAAATTAAGCTCTCATGGTAGGATCTTAGGCATAAGTGATGGGTCAGTATCGTGGGTAAGTTTGTTGGCACCACTTTTCTTCCTTTCTCTTAACAGTGGAGGCTTCACTCTTTTTGCTAAAAGCTCCAAGTGTCCACATGTTTTCTACTCCTACAGTCCCTCAAGATGTGTTCTCAGAAAATAGTTGATAAGTCCCTGGATAACCGCAGGGTGTGTATGTTAGGAAAGCTTCATGGAGCTACCTCTTCCAGAAACATTTTCTATTTAACTAGGGTTAAAAAGAAACCTCTATCTGGCTTAAGCAAATTATACAAAGCTGTAATATAGACTGTCAACCAGGGGTAGATCTGGGTAACAAGGAACTTTCCTGTTTCCTTCTGAACCCACGTTGTGCAGGAAGGAGCCTGGATCTCTAAACTGCAAAGCCAGTCTTCAGCACACCTTTTAAGTATGGGTATATTTCCCCAGAAATAAATGAGTTTTTGCACTAAACCACTCACACTTGCTAACCAGGACTCCAGTTGGCCCAATAGCATTTATAAGGCACAGAGATAAGATGAAGGATAGAATTGGAGACCCAGGAGTCCCAGGAAACTAGCCAGCCCTTTCCAGCCTCTCCACTGGACTCATCGATGTTAAACTTCCCATCTGCACCGCTGAGTCCTCCAAGGAAGCCAGGATGGAAACCAGAGCAAGTGGGCTGTGTGTTGGAGAGG
Organism: Ursus americanus; assembly: GCF_024610735.1. NCBI lineage: Eukaryota > Metazoa > Chordata > Mammalia > Carnivora > Ursidae > Ursus > Ursus americanus. The sequence goes on from NC_142145.1 coordinate 26,411,186, forward strand.
GTGGCACCCAGAGCCCTTATTTTATGCACTCCTTAGGAGCAGGCACCGATGCCAATGTGTTCATCATCATCTTCGGGGAGAACGGGGACAGCGGGACCTTGGCCCTGAAGCAGTCCGCCAATTGGAACAAGTTTGAGCGGAACAACACAGACACATTCAACTTCTCTGACATGCTGAGCCTGGGCCACCTCTGCAAGCTGAGGGTCTGGCATGACAACAAAGGTAGCTCCCGCTCAAAGTCAGGGTGGTGGGGATAGCAGACCTCACCTTTCCACCATCCCCCTGGCAGCATGTTGACCCTTCTACCCCAGGGTGGCAGGCAACTGAAAACTGTTGATTGCCACCATTTCAACACTTTCATCAGTTAGAAAATGTCCTGTGTTTCTAGACAAATTTTAGAAATCAAGCTTAGTTCCTAACTACACCGTTGTTCATTGCTCTTTCCCTAATGCCTATCACATTGCCTGTTCTATAGTAGGGACTTAATATAGTTTTAATAGAATTTATTTATAGCCACGTTTCACCCTCTCAGATCCATTCCTGATTTTTTCCATGCGTCAGTCACAGGAAACCTACATTTCTCTGGAATCAGAGTTTTTCCCATGCCTTAATACTTTCAAAAACTAAGTCCTGGCCATGAATCTCAGGGTCATGACTAGGTCCACTAATACCGGCTTCCCCACCTTGCCCCCAACACTGACTATGCACATATCTAGACTTTCTCATTTTTCTTGATGCATTTTTCTTCTATATAAAAACTTGACAGCCAATCATTTTGTATCCCCTCGCTGTCAAAAGAAAAGGGAGGCAGCTCAGCACCATGGACAGCTCCATGCAGGTCCAGCCACTATGTGCCATTGCTCTTCAAAGAGCCTGATGCCTCCCTTGGATAACTCAAGACCATCTGATTGCCTTGGTCCCATAAGGGCTCCTGGCCTTAAAGAAACCCCGGGGCACCAATGTTATCCTCTTTCCTTTCTAGGCAGAGGAGTGGGCCTCCTCCCCTCCAGCCAGACTCTGGATCTGAAAGCAGGGAAAGGAAGATGTCTGTCTGTAGCCTCACTGAACCCAGGTGGCAGGGATACGAGGGTCAGGAGAGGTACAGGGAAGTCCAGGTTCTCTGCCTAGCTTCCTCTTTATAGTAACTTTCTCCTCCATAGATGGAAGCTTAAATGTTAATATGAGCCAAGACAGCTAAATATGTCCTTAAGCTCTCTCTCTCTATGCCACATTTTTTCATATTTAGTTTAAAAATATTCAAGCTACATTATGCTTCCCTTGCATAGCAATTTATGAGGACAAAAATATTTCGTTTGAGAGCTTTCCACAAAAAAAGCGGTGATGCCACATAAGTTAAGTTACAAACGTTTAGTTACCTTAATAGCATGGCAATTGTCTCTTTCCTTGAATCTACCTTTCCATCTTTGTTTATCCAGTAATGTTTTTATGAAAACGCTTAAGGATGCACAGAAGTGAGGGAACTGGTGTAATGAACCTCCCCAAACCCGTCACATAGACTCAGCCATTATGATTTGTCATGCCTGCCTTCCCCTTTTCACTTTTTCTTTTTCTTTCTTAATTTCTTTTCAGTTGCTAGATGATATAAAATCAAACCCTAACTTCATTATTTCAACCCAAACATATTTAGTATGTTTCCCTTTTCAAAATGGACATTTTTGAGTGAAACATAATGCCACTATCACACTTAACAATGATTTCCTGTGCCATCCGTTTCCACTGCATATGCAAATTTCCTTGACATAAAAAATGCCTTTGTACTTTTGGGTTTGCTTGAATCTGGATGCAAACAAGGTCCACGCTCTACATTTAGCTGCCATCTCCCTTCAGTCTCTTCAAACGCAGAGCATGCCTACTCTTTTTGTTTTGTCATGCCATTGGCTTTGGAAGGGACTGGGCCCAGTGATCTATAGAATGTCTGCATTCTGGATCTGTCTGTCTGCTTCTAGTAGTGCCTTTGCCTCTCGATTCCCTGTGTTTCCTACAATCTGGAAGTCAGCCCTAAAGGAGTGCTTGGATTCAGGTTCAACTTCCTTTGGCAAGAATACTCTATAGGTGACATCAGGGCTTCTTTAAAATAGGAACCGTGTACTTCACATTACCTCACAGCAATCCTACTCTTCCTGACATTCACATTGAATAGTGGATCCGGGGACTGTCAGCCTGGTTACCCCAGCCCCACCCCCAGTAACTGTTCATCTAACGGCTTCATCCGGTGACGATCAATTAGGATTACAAATGGCGATTTTCTAATTATCCTTTCTTATCCACTTATTAGCTACAATTCTTTTGTTAAAAAAAGTGCTCCCATGATTACCATGAGATATAGTCCAGAGAAGAAAATCAAGGTAAATGATTTATTCTTCCCCTTAATTCCAATTACCTGCATAGCATTTATAATACTGAACAAATTATAACATACCAAGTTTATTTTCTAATTCATCTTGCTCTCTTGCTTTCTCTGATGAAAACTCTGGGGAAATAAAAAAACTTTTTTTTAAAGATTTTATTTATTTATTTTAGAGAGAGTGAGAAAGGACTGTTGGGGGGAGAAGCAGAGGGAGAGGGAGAAGCAGACTCCCCGCTGAGCAGGGAGCCTGATGCAGGGCTCGATCCCAGGACCCTGAGATCACAACCTGAGCCGAACGCAGATGCTCAATGGACTGAGCCACCCAGGTGCCCCCTGAAGAACCTTTTTACCACAGAATTTAATCTATGATTTTAAAAGATCACTATGATATATGTGGAAGGATGATAACTATAGCATCAAGTATAGGAGTAAAATTCCAGAGAACGACTAATTATCTGTCCACAAGGTAGAGTGTGCTTAGATAATTTCTAGTGTGCATGGATAGGAAAGCCATACAACTATGAAAGAGAATGAGGCAGATATGCTCTGATATGGATTGGTTGTGAGTGGAAAGGTATGGTGTCCAGCAGTGTGGGATAACTATCTTTGTGTAAAAAAAATAAATAAATAAAGTGTAAGTTTAAAGAGGAGACTTTGGGGGCATCTGGGTGGCTTAGTCGGTTAAGGTTAAGCCTCTGCCTTCAGCTCAGGTCATGATCCCTGCTCAGCGGGGAGTCTGCTTCTCTCTCTTCCTCTTGCTCCTTCCCCTGCTCATGCTCTCTCTTGTGCAAGGTCTCTCTCTCTCTCAAATAAATAAATTTTTAAAAAGAGGAGACTTTGTAAAGAAACAGACTCTCTAATGATAGGTTTCAGGTGGATCCCTCTTGGTGCACAGGGTCAGGCAGGGTCTCTACCATCAGACTAGTGCTGGCCACACCGTTAGCCAAGCTGTAACTATGGATTTGTCTTTACCAGTAAAAGCCAACCATGTGACATCAGCCTGTCCAGAGCTTCCTGTTTCCAGCTACATGTCTGATAGATTATTAGTAGAGGTAGTTGTGGTAGGATCCCTGTCAATCACATCAAACATTTCCAAAACAAGCAACTAAGTTAGCAATGAGAAAAGAGCTGAGGACAAGTTTCTTTCATCTAAAGGAGTTGAGGTTAGCCTGCTATTTACTATGGAAAGAGGGTGCTTTGTTTATTTGGTTCTCAGAACTCCTACTTGAAAAGAGAATTGGGGATGGGTGAGACACTACCATGGTTTCAGAGGACAGGGGAAAGGGGGAAAGGGTGGGAGGAGAAGCAACCATGCACCAGGGCAACCCAGGCACATTACTTCTTTGGTTGTCTTCACCCCTACATTACAGCACTGAATTGTCTGTGGCTAAAGTAAAAGCCAGCCCAGAATCCACCCTTCCCCTCAGCTCACTGTCACCACCCTGCCTGGAGTCCAGGGAGTAATTCAGGAGTGAAGTCTACTTGGGTTTGAAGCAGGGTGAGTAGTGTGTTCTGGCAACAGAAATGATCTTGGGATGACCCACCTCTCCGATTAATGTCATCCTTCTCCACTAACACTCACGCATACACACACACTCTCACACTTATAATTCCCATTGATTCCCATTGATCATTTTGTCATGATGTCATAGAAAGACCATCATCCTGGAGTCAGGAGAGATCATTAAGCCAGTGATTCTCAAGGTGTGGCTCTGGGACCAGCAGCATCAGCATGACCTAGGAACTAGTTGGAGACGGCAATTGATGGACCTCACTGCAAACCCACTCAAACAGAATCTCCAGGAAGGGGGGGCCCAGGTGATTGCAGTGGAGGTCCTCATTCTCAGCCTTGACTACACATGAAATCACTGGGCAGCTGTAAAGACCATTGATGCCTGGCTCCTACTCGAGAGATGCTTTTATAGTTGATTTGAGTAAGGCCTGGGTAGCAGAATCCATCTCTCTCTCTCTCTCTACACACACACACACACACACACACACACACATGCCACTTCCAAGAGGCCCAACATGTCTCTCTCTGCCTTCCTTTTTACTTGCCTCTCCCATTCTCGGCTCCGCTCTGGAAGCCTGTAAGGACTGCTCCAGTAGGTTTCCTCTTCCTCATTTCCAGGCTGAACACACCAGGGATTATTACACCGTCGAATCAGTTTCGTGACATTATCAGGGACCATCTCAGAATGCAGCCAGTTTATAATCTTACAGTCAGAACTGGCCCCAATGTAGAAGAATAAAAATATTATTGAGATTCTTTTTAAGTTTATTGATGAAATTACTCACCACTGTTTAACTCCACAGAAGTGTTTTCAATTTTAACATAATTGTTTTAGCACTCATGGGTTTCTACTTCAGTAAAGATCTATGTTTAAAAAATATGTGAAGTGCTTTTTAAACCCAGAATTAAGCTATCCTAGGGCTGCCAGTATGTATGCCCTGCCCGGGAATCTCCACGTCTACCCCTCACCCCCGGAAGTCTGAGGGACCAGAAGTCTGTGTCCATCTTTGTGTGTCTTTGTGCTTATAAGACCCTTGAGACCAGCAGCAGGGTCGACAGGTGTTGCTGAGGGCAGTGTCCGATCCTAGAGAATGGCTTTTTGGTGGGGACATGGGACGGCCCCCACACGCCCAGGGGACATGGGAGGCAAGACATGAGCATGTTTACGTGCCTTCCTTGACAGGTTGCCTTGTGGACAGTTTATGAGCAGCAAGTATCATCACCATAACCTGTTACACAACTGGATTCCCCGCACATGTGACGGGCGCTTTGGCATTCAGAGTTGTCGGGGACTTTGAAGGGCGGAGAGTAACTGAATCAGTGTGGGGTACAAACATGACACAGCTCCACAGTAAATGCAGAGATTCATACTTGATCGCTATGATCTGGGGGGAGCACTTCTGAGGGAGGCCCTGCCAGTTACAACAGAAGTAGCTGTATGTTCAATAGTAGGCCAAGACCTTTCAGGTTTAACATATACCCTGAAGAAAGAGCAGTTTCGAATCCCTTCTATGACTGCCGAACAGCCAAGGTCCTCGAAGTCATGACATACACGTCCGGCATTCACTGAGAAGCTACTGTGTGACGGTCAGTATGCGAGGCATTAGGGAAACAGAAACAAATAAAACCTGGACCCTGCCCCCAAAAGCTCATGGTCCGGGGAGGAGACACATGTAAACAATGGTGACACAGGGTGCTCAGGGTGTGGCCAAGACAGGTGCAGGGATGCCAGATACAAGCCTTCTGGGCAATCGGGACGCTAGGGAAGGCTTCCCAGAGGAGGTGATGCCTGAACTGATGCTAGAAGGGTAATGGGCATGAGTCAGGTGCATAGTGGTGTCAAGAGGTAACAGGATTCATCCTTCAGCTGTGTGAACTCCCAAAAATCAGTGGCCCCCATTGTGAATCTGATGGAAGCTATGAGCCCTACCCCTGGTGAAATGGGTAATTACAGCACAATTTCTCTGGGCCCTTGGACTGCTTCATTCCCATACACAGATCCTCTAAGGGCTCATGAACCCCAGGCTAAGGATTTTGCAAAGAGAATGACATGCTCTGGGCTACACGAGCCCTCAGAGACCCATCTAATCCACCTCTTCATTTCATCAACAAGGAAAGCCAGGCCCAGAGAGGAAAGAGAACTTGCGTGGGGCTGCACAGCCAGTGGGCGGGTGCGGGGGCAGCAGAAAGCTGAAAGCGGGGCAGCACGTTCAGCCCCCATTCCCCACGCTGTCGTTCCACAGGGATCTTTCCCGGCTGGCACCTGGGCTACATCGACGTGAGGGACAACTCGCGTGACGAGACCTTCCGCTTCCAGTGTGACCGCTGGCTCTCTAGGAGTGAGGGGGACAGGCAGACGCTCCGTGACTTGGCCTGTGCCCACAACGAGATCCGTGATGAGCTGGAGGAGACCAGTACGTGGGGGGCAGGTGTGACTCGTGGGCTGCGTCTTCAGAGTTAAACGAGAGGTAGCTGGGGGTGGGGGGGAATGGTGTCGGTAAATCTGAAGTAGAGACCGTTATAGCCAGAGGGGAATCAGATGTCCAATGAAGGGAAGAATTTGGGGAAGGTACAGAAATAAGCACCCTAAATATTATTGGTGAACTTGGAACAGCCGAGACCTTGGTCCCATATCATGGCCCCAATCACAGGGACTAATTAGGTGGCCAGAAAACCACTGGGGACAAGCTCACCCTGCCCTGAGGGCTGGGCTGGGCACTTTGGTGGGAAGCTCTGTCTCTGGTTTATTTTTATATCACGGGCATACAATTGGTGCCTGTGGCAACAGCTGACAAATCAAGACTTCTGGAAACAGAATGTGTGGGGGGAGCCAGCATCTCCAGCAGCCACTTTCTTTGATCCTTCCTCAGGGGGTATTTAAAGGGGAAAAAGTAATTGATCCCTGAAGTGGATGGTCATCCCAGGACTAGGAAGTTGTTTCTTAAATACAGATGCCAATGTCTGGGTTCAACAGATTTGAAGAAGTCTTATCAAAGGTATAAAGAAAGGATTTTTAACCTCAGTTTTCAAGGTAATCTAACTGCATTAAGAGGTGAACCCCCAAATCTCAATGGCTTAACAAACCAAAATGCATTTCTCACTCATGTAATAAACCATCTAGTGTGGCTATTGTCAGGAGACCTTCCACACTGTGATTCGGGGACCCAAGCTCTTTTGATCTGTGTCTCTGCCATTTTCAACATATGGCTCCCACAGTTCTTACAAAGGGAAAAGAACATGGAGAAGGCATGCTCCCCTACCTTCTTCACAAATTGACTCACTTTCTATTGGTGAGAATGAATCACTTGGCTCCACATAGATGCAAGGGCACCTGGGAAATGTAGTCCCTGGCTGGACAGCCCCTCCAGTGGAAAAACTGTATACCACGGAAGGGAAACATGGATCTCTGGTAGAAAGACACCCTCTCATGTTGGCCACACCATCCAAACTACCCAATCATGAAATTAACTGCTCTGATAGTGAGCACTGTGTCCCAGGGAGCATGCAAAGGAGGGGCCAAGCACCCCCTTGTCAGGTTTACCGTGAAGGGATTCCTCCCTAATTCACAGGGTGGAATTACCAGGTGCCCAGCTTCATTATAGATTCTGTGAGTGGTGCACCCTGCTTTGTGACCTCCAGTTTATTTGTATCAGCACTTGCACGTGGTTAGTCTCCCTGTACAACTAGGAGCTCCCAGAGGTCAGGGGCAGAGTCATTCACATTTGCAGCCTTCTGCAGTTCTGTAGGTTTTGAGATTTGCTAAGTGTGCAGTTAGTGCTCAGCAAATGGAAGAAGAGGCGGCCCTTTCTCTTAGAGCCTCCTATCTTGTTAGAGGGAGAAGCGTAAGCCCCTTATGCAATAGGAATGCTTAAGCCCCTTAGAAACGTGCCAAGAGGAGCGATAGAGGCTCCTCGGGCTGTTGGCGTTCAGGAGAGGAGAGATTTGTGCGGCTCAGAGCATAATCACTGAGTCTCCTTCGCAGATTTCCTGCCAAACGCTGCTAAGACCTGCGGGGGCTGGGTTGGCAGGGAGATTGCAGAGGGGAGGCGGCACCCGCCTTAGTTCCGGAAGGATGTTACAGGCTGGAGACGGGACAGCAGGGGCGTGGAGCCCAGGAGCTGGCCGGGGTGATCTGTCTTTCCCTAGAGGCCGCGGAGGGCAGAGTGGCGCCCTCTAGGCGTCCACAGGGGGACAGATGACCTTCCCTGTGTCCTCAGATGGACGGTCACCCTGGGGAGAGCGTTGGACACAGCTGGAACCAGACATCCCAGTCCTCAGCGCCTTTATTTAACCATTTGGCAAAGATGTACTGAGCACCTGCCAAGGGCCGCAGCCTCTTCTGAGGTCTGGGACACACCCATGGATAAAACCAAGACCCTGCCCTGGTGGCACTGACTCTCAAGTGTCTGTGACCCCGGGGCGTTTCTGAGGACTCAGCTTGCGAGAACAAACACCCTCTCAGTACCAAACAGAGCTTCACGTGTGGAAAGCACTCTGCACTTCTGTTCTCGTTAGGTCTTCACAGCTCCACTCCCACCCCATGAGCTAGAGAGGGGGCAAATTCACACCTCTATACCATGGGTAAGGAAAACAAAAACCCAGAAAGGTAAAGTGACACATCTAAGGCCCATTCACAGCTGGTAGGACCCAGGTGACCTGATTCCTAGACCAGGACTCACTGCCCTGCTGCAGGAGGTCTCGATCTTATTGGGCTTGGCTGGTCTCCAGATGGGTCACTTGGCTTAGCCCCTGTTCTCTGCCTTCACCTCTAACTCCTGTTAGCAGTTCCAGAAGCTGCTGCCAGCCCTCTGCGAGCACCTGTCTCTGCAGATGATTCCAGTGCACAGCAAAGCTGAAAGCCATCGGCAGCCTTTAAATAACAATGACATCTGGGTCCTACTCCCAGATTCTGTTGCAATTAACCCAGAGTAAGGGCTGAACAGTAGGATTACATGCTCTTGAGTGCATATGCATGCACACGCATACACACACACACACACACACACACACACACACACACACACACCTGGGAGGATCTCTCACAGGGACATCCTCCAGCAGGACCAGTCCCCCCTCTTTACAGCCCTTCTCCTGCCTGTTCTCCCTCCCTTGACATCTTTTAGGGCTGCTCAGTCAGCCTTATCTACAACATTTCCAGGCCAGATAGAGTCCAGTTTGAGGACCAACTCCCTGGGGTTGGAGGACCAACTCACTACTTCACCAGGCAGCTCTGTTAGAAAATCCATCTTCGTACTCAAGTTCTCAAAGCTCCCATCTTTGGGAGTCCCAGTGGAGTCAAACAGAAAATTTCAAGAGTGGTCAGCACTCTTGGTTGTTTGTGCCTGAACCCCAAATCTAAGCTGGCTCCAGCAAAGAGGGAATGTGTTGTTTCCCAGAACTTGGAAGTCTCAGGTGGAGCTGGCTTTGACTTGGTTGTCTCCAGAGGCTCCAGTCATTTCAGTACCTCTCTGTCCCCCATTTCCTCTCAGCTCTGCTTCTTTCTCTACATTGTGGGAAGACGGTCGCTGGTAGCCCCAACCCCACAGCCTTCTACTTAACAGTCTCAGTGGAAGGGAAGAGAGTGTCTCCCAAGGGAAGATTCTGACTGGCCATCTGACCCACAGAGCAGGAGTCCTCCTGACACTGTGAGGTGGGAAAGGTGATCTGGAACAGCAAGTTCCGGGAGCCCCCTGTCCTCCTCCTGACATTCCCCAGCATCATGTGTCCCTGCAGTTCCTGCCTCGGGACAAACACCTGTTTATTCAGCACCTGCTCATGTGATGGGATATCCCACATTTCTTGTTCATCTTCTTCTGCAGATGCCATGCCCAAGAGCAAGATTTCCAGGGTGGTTGCTCTCCCCTCTCCTGTCCTGCCACTTGAAATCTACTCATGCCGCCAGAGCCCATGGTGGCTTTTCCGGTGGCCCCTTTGTGCTGGTGACTCACGTTGTGGCTGCTGAGCTCCTTTCTCCAGCCAGGCTTGCCCTGTGGGTGTGCTGGCCTCAAGGGTGACCTTACACTGGTCCCCACGAGCCTGGGCCCACCATTCCCACCTGCCCCAATCCTTCAGGTCCCTGATGCTCCTCTGTCCATTTCCCCCCAGCAACATATACACAAAGTTGAGAGTCACACCTTCCACATTTTTATCAAGCCATTGATGAAAGACCGGGGAAGAGGACAGGGTGAACTATGTTCATTGAAACTTCCTCTCAAAAGACCACAGATGCCATTGGCAACATTTGTTCCTAATTTCTCTAAATGTTCTTGCTGACACACCTTACTTTGCTACCTTACCTTGGGACCAACAGGGAAGTATCATGGTCCATTTGCACTCCATCTGCATTGGTTCTTGAATCTCTGACTTGAGTTCATCTAGTGAGCCTGTAGGTTCCTAGCTCCCCTGCCTCCTCCCCTAGGTGCCAACAAACCATTTCCTCAACAGAGCCCAGGATCCACTTGGAACTCCCATGTGTTGGGTTTGCAGAACTCACCCCACCCTCTGTAGGGAAAGCAGAATGGCAGTGGGACCTGACAATGGCTCAGCCATCACAGGTCCTCAGTGTCCTGGGCTAGAATTTGTACAGACCCACAGAGCTTCACCTCCTTCAGGAGTTATGTGCTCTCTGTGGCTCTCCTCCCCTATCATTGGCTACCTGCCTCTTTGTCCAGATTCATCCCACCTGTCTCAGCAGCAGACACTCTCTTTGAGAGAAGTCACAAGAACAGAAGGGCTAGTGTTACACTGAGCTGCAGACGCAGCCGTGCCTTCTCTCTATTGTCTGTATCACATCTCTGGGAGAAAGGTGCAGAAACAGAGCTGTGCTTTGAATCCAGAATCCCAGACCCTCAATGATTCCTTTACTGCTGCAAGAGCCACATGCACAGGGGACACTCTGGACAGCTCCACCTCTGGCCTGCTTCCTGGGGAGCGGGAGCTGGCTCACGTGAACTCGCAGCCCTGCTCACGCCCTCAGTCTTTGCTTGTGCTCCTCCCTCTACCTAGAACCTCCTTTCATTTTCTGCCGATGGTCCTCATCGCTCTTCTTCAAGCTCAGGCTCGAATGCTGCCTCCTTCCTGAGGCTTCCTGTGGCCCGAAGATCCATTCATTTGCTCATCAAATATGTATTGAGTGCTTGTGTGCCAGGCACTGTTCTAGGCACTTGGGATGTATCAGTGAGCAAAATGAAGGACCCCCTCCCCCGCCCTCATGGAGCTTACATTCAGGTGGAAGGGGGAGTTCAATAAAAGTAAAATAATAAGCAAACTACATTGCATGTTACAAGGTAACAGGTGATAAAGAGAAGAGAAAAATACGGAGCACCTGAAGACTGGCCAGGAGTGCTGGGGGCAGTGAGGGTGCAATCTTAATTGAGGGGTTGGGGCTGACCTCCGTGAGCAAGGATGAGGTGAAGGCTGAGCCAAGCCCGTGTGGGTGAAGAGAGCAAGGGGGGCAGCACTGCAGCGCAGGGAACAAGGGCACGCCCCAGGACTCCAGGGACAGCAGGGAGGCAGAGTGCATGGAGGGAGCAAGGGAGAAAATACGAGAAGATGGGGTTGGAGAGGTAATAAGCAGCTGATTTTTCCTCTCGCCCCGAGTTCCTTCAGACCTTTGTTGTAAGGTTGCAAGGTTAGCACATTTTGTCTGGGGGTGGTAGTCAGAGTGCGTCTGGGGCTACAGAGGGAGTTCCAGTGTCCCCCAGAATCTAACCGTATCCTGACACTTGGCACCCACATAACAAATGTTGCTGAATGAATGCAGACATGCTTGAGGGCAGTGCCAGGGAGGAGGGCAGACATCAGAGTGAGAACCGAGACCAGGCAGGACCTGACACTTGTGCACAGACTTCAAGGCTCTCCCGGAGTCTGGCCTACCAGGGCTTCCCTGTCCCTTTCCCCTCTCCTCCCTCTCTCTGCACGTGATCTCCGTTTTGCATTTTGGGGGGCTGTCCATCCCTGAGAGCCAGGCTCCAGCACCTCTCCCAAAACTCATCCCCACCTGCTGCTTCCTGGTGCTTCGCTCCCAGCCACTGCCACGGTCACCTGGCAAAGCACTTGCTCTATAACTAAAAGAGATGCTTCCAGTAGTCCCCGAGGGGGCAGGTTCTCATTGTAGTGCCTCCTTGTGGAGACTTCCACCTGCCCCCAGGCTATGGTCTAAGATCAGATGGGGGACCTGGAAGCCGCAAGTGGGGGTTGCTTCCCCCAGCTGACCATCTCCCACCTTCTCCACCGCAGCCTACGAGATCGTCATAGAAACGGGCAACGGAGGTGAAACCAGGGAGAACGTCTGGCTCATCCTCGAAGGCAGGAAGAACCGATCCAAAGAGTTTCTCGTGGAAAATTCTTCCCGACAGAGGGCCTTTAGGAAGTAGGAAGAGGGGTTTCCACAGGGGAATGATGGTGGGTGGGGTGGGTAAGAGAGGAACCCGCAAAACCAGCCCCCTTGGTGGGCGCCATAAGTATACAGATGGGCCTAAACTGCACTGTGGATCACCTACTGTGTGCCAACCCCATGCAAACTCGTCAGGATGGAGGAGCTTCCCTTATAAAAGGGAAAGGAGGAGATTGCCACTCAAAGAGAGGCCACTACATGAGAATTTAATTATTCCAACCACTAAAAAGAAAGGCTAATTCTGTAACATGCTAGAGGTGCTAATTATTGCTACGACGGCAGTCATACTAGCATATACAACTATGCTAAATTAACACGCTGTACACCTTAAATTTACAGTCTTCTGTCAAATGTATTTCAGTTTTTAAAAGTTAATGGAAAGCTACAGCAAAAAATAATAATTAACTCATTAAAGAGAGCCCACTTTGCAGCAGGACCTACAGCCCTGCAGACCTCCTCCAAGTCAGTGCAGACCAGGAGCAAACGGTCTAGTTGAAAAGGAAAACATTCAGCCATGAGATTGCAAGAAAATCATCATGTGAGACAGCATAGAACTAAGTTCTACTTAGAAGGAGGAAGGGAGGAGAGAGCCTCTAAGATGCTTTATAGGAAAATCAGACTTGGGTTTCTCACCATTCCTGGTTGGCAGGCTCGCCGGGAGAGTCTCCCCTCCTCCTCCACACCAGAGCCCGCCCTGAACTGCCCAGATGCCCACTTCAGCTCCCCGCTCCCCCCAGATCTGCTGACAGAAGTCTCCCCGTCCCATGACCCACTATACCTTCCACGCGAACTCCCTGTGCATCAGAACGAAGTCTGAGCTCCTTAGACTGGCACTCGCAGACCCCCACAGGCGGGCCGTACCCCACCTCTCCCCTTGCCACTTACCTGGCTGAACCCCGGCTGCAGCCAAGCCAGTAACCTCCCCCCCCCCCGCCCCATGATGCCTGTGCCTCCGTCCCATGACTGCGCCAAGTCAGTTCCCCCTGGGGGCCTCTTCCCTTCCTCCCTGGCTCTGCTCTCTGAACACCACCACCCTCCCCAGCCCAACACCCAGAGCCCAGGGCCTCCCCCTCCCCACCCCCCCACCCCCCACCCCCGGCTCTATGGGCCTCATGATATTACCACTCACTGGTGCTCACTGGACCAAGCAGGGCTTATTAATGGCTGTGGTTGTCTTGTTCCAAAACTAGACGGAACCCCTCAAAGAACTCAGGCCTGACGTCAGGTTGTGGTTGCCATTCCATCCCTGCTCCTCAGATCCGTGCCTGGAATGCAGTAGGCACTCCGTAAATGCTCACCTCCTTCAGTGGGCTCGGGCAGCTCTTATGGGTCATACCTCTGTGTCCTGCAGGGGGACCACAGACACGTTTGAGTTTGACAGCGTCTACCTGGGGGACATTGCCTCCCTCTGCGTGGGCCACCTCGCCAGGGAGGACCGGTTCATCCCCAAGAGAGAGCTGGTCTGGCACGTCAAGACCATCACCATCACGGAGATGGAGTACGGCAACGTGTATGTACTGGGCCTCCGCCCCTCCCTCCGGAAGTGCTGCTTCCTCTGCAGGGACTGGCAGGGGCTAGAGCACGGGCAAGGCACCAGAGCCCAGGGAGCTGTCCCCTTTGAGGCCACCTCATTCAGGAAACGTGCAAGGCAGGAAGGGAAGAGGCAGCTGTACTGTTCTGGAGGTTTCTGAGCCATAGGCCGCCCCCCCTCAGAGGCAGGGACTAGAGCAGATGAGCTTGGATGCTTCAGCCTTTTAATCCAGGGACGCTTCCTTGGAAAAACACCGAGTAAGCCCAACCACGCCAGGCAGCGACGCTTCCCTTCCCTTCCCCTCCCATCCCTGTGAATGACAAAGAAATACAGCTTTGAAGCCGGCTCCTTCCGCAGTCACAGTGAAAGCCCTGCCGTCCTGGTGAGCAGTGCGGACCAGAGACCAGCTGGAGTCATCCCATGGCCCACCTGCCCCTGAACTCTGGATAAGGAGCTTTGCATCCCTCCCACCCCCACCCTCCAGGGCATTTCTGGAGGATTAAGGGTTTTAGTTACCTGGGTAACGGTCCACAGCCAGCCGTTTTTCTAATTAAAACCACTTGGTTACCACATTGGATGCCAGAAAGAGCCCGAGGCCCTGAAGGCGCCAGGAGGGGAGGAAGGGGATGCCCGGGGCAGCTCTTGCCTTCTGGAGGCTAGGCCCGGGGAGTGAGTGACAGGCGAGGTGCACAACTCACAGGGCCAGGCTGCTTGCTGCCCACCCTGCCCCCCGCCCCGCAGAACGGCGGCCGCCCCCGCCCTCTGGAGCTGGCCCTGTGCATGGCCATGCCTGCCCGGTGAACAGACAGAAGCAGCAGCCAGGTGCAGGCTCGGCAGCCATCAAGGCCATGTCTGTCTGCGCTCCCCACCCCCGGCAGCAGGCCGGCATCCTGGTATTGGCTACCTGTGACCAAGCTTCCGCTTTGGAGAGTCGCCAGGAAAGGGGTCTGACTTCCAAGCTTCTGTCTTAACCAGCTCAGGCTGCCATACCCAAAGACCAGAGACCGGGTGGCTCAAATAGCAGACATCTTTTCTCACTATTTGGGAGGCCGGAAGTGGGAGGTCAGGGTGCCAGCATGGCTGGGTCCGGATGAGGCCTCTCTTCCCAGCTTGCTGTGTCGTCATGGCAGAGAGAGAGAGCGAGAGGGAGAGGATGCAGGTGTCTCTTCCTCTTCTTATAAGGGCACTATTCCCATCAAGGGGCCCCACCCTCATGACCTCATCTAAACCTAATCACTTCCCAAATGCCATCCAAATGCCACCACTCTGGGGGTTAGGGCTGCAACATGTGAATTTGAAGGGGGGACACAATTCAGTCCCTTGCAGGCTACAGTGTCATCCGTTGCTCTTTTAGAGAAAAATCAGCAGGTGCAATAAATCCTGCCAGAGTTCTGGGTGCGGCTGCTTGGAGCAACACTGATGTGGAGTTGAGGGGGACCCAGAAGGCCCAGAGGCGTTACCAACTCACCCAGCAAGCTGGGGCCGGGGCTAAGCCCCTCCTGCCCCCCAGTACTGCCTCCCAACCACATGGAGTCTGGCTGCTGACACCACACCTCGGCAAACCCCTGAAATAAACCGACAAGACAAGACAATATAATACAGCACAATAAGCAAATGAAATCATCCCCACTCGAGTTAGCTTTAAACTGACAATGTCAGCTGTGAGAAAGAGAGTGAGCCCAAAATCTCAGCACCGCCCAGCACCTTCCAGTCTCAGAAGGGAGGGGAAACCCAAACTCAACCCATGAACTTCCTACCCCACAGTCCTGGCGCCGGGTTGCAGGATTTCTCTTCCGGTGGAAAGAAGCCGCCATTCCTACACCCTCAAGAGTGTGGCCTTTTGTCTTATGTTACCAGGGCTGGAGGGGGAGGAAGGGATGTCCCTGGGGTGGGGGGTGGGGGATCTTCCCAGTGGGAAAGGGGGTGCAGGGAGTCCAGACCCCGGATACTAGAGCTGTCGCCTGGTCAGCCATGTGGCCTCAGGCAGTAACCCTCACCTCCCTGTGCTCGCTCTCCCCTTCTGGGAAGAGAGCTGCACGTGCCCCGGAGTCTGGCACTGGGGGGAGGATGGCAGGGGCTCGCACAGGTCGTACTCCAGCCCGCCCGCCTGTGCAGGTCTCAAGCCTGTGGCTTCTGAGGGATGGTGTCTGCACCCGCAGTTCCTTCCAACCACCATGTTAACCGTAGTAGCTGGACTTCTGTGAATTACAGAAGAATTTCATCTCAATCTCCTATAAACACACTAATCTCAAATTTTCGTCTTTCAACCGCTTCCAGTTCTGACCCCTTCTCTGCAATGGGCAATACCTCCCAGCCAGGTCTCCTTCACCACTAAGATCCTCAGCATTTCAGTGCAAAGACACACACAGGGGCTTTTCTTTCTTCTTTTTTTAATCAAAAATAACTTTACTGTTTTATCTCAATCTCATATATAAGACACAATGATCGTATCGGGGGCCTGGGTGGTGTAGTCAGTTGAATGTCAGACTCTTGGTTTCAGCTCAGGTCATGATCTCAGATCATGGGATTGAGCCCCGTGTTGGGCTCCAAGCACAGCACGGAGTCTGCTTGAGATTCTCTCCCTCTCCCTCTGCTCCTCCCCCACCTTACTCTCTCTCTCTCAAATAAATAAATATTTGGGGGGCCTGGGTGGCTCAGTTGGTTAAGCATCTGCCTTCAGGGGCGCCTGGGTGGCACAGCGGTTAAGCGTCTGCCTTCGGCTCAGGGCGTGATCCTGGAGATCTGGGATCGAGCCCCACATCAGGCTCTTCCGCTATGAGCCTGCTTCTTCCTCTCCCACTCCCCCTGCTTGTGTTCCCTCTCTCGCTGGTTGTCTCTATCTCTGTCGAATAAATAAATAAAATCTTTAAAAAAAAAAAAAAAAAAGCATCTGCCTTCAGCCCAGGTCGTGGTCCCAGGGTCCCAGGGTTGAGCCCTGTGCCGGCTCCCTGCTCAGTGTGGAGTCCGCTTCTCCCTCTCCCTCTCCCCCCCCCCCCGCTATGCTCACTCTCAGATAAATAAAATCTTTAAAATAAATAAATAAATAAATAAATCCTTAAAAAATACACAGTCCTTATAAAATTCAAAGAATACAAAAAGCCTATAAAAGAAAGTAACACCTCCCTAAAGCCCTACCCGTCAGAGATGGCCACCGTGGGTATTAGGTGACTCCACTCTCTCTGACACTTGACTAATATCTCACAAACACACTGTTCACGGAACTGTGATCATATTTACAAGTTTTTCAAATATATTTAATTTCTTTTCATCCGCTATTCTTTGCTTTTGCCTTTATTCTTCCTGATGACCGTATCTTCATTTCTAGCATGAAAATCCTGGAATGTGTCCTTCCACATGAGATTCTTTTTTTTTTTTTTTTAAAGATTTTATTTATTTATGTGACAGAGAGACAGCCAGCGAGAGAGGGAACACAGCAGGGGAGTGAGAGAGGAAGAAGCAGGCTCCCAGCGGAGGAGCCTGATGTGGGGCTCGATCCCTGAATGCCGGGATCATGCCCTGAGCCGAAGGCAGACGCTTTAACGACTGCACTACCCAGGCGCCCCCCACATGAGATTCTTAACTCCACAAAGCCCTAGGGTCCCACGTTTTGGTGATCTTATAATTATATCTATTAGAAATCTTTTCCTTATAGCTGTACCAGGGAGTGTTTTACAGCCATTAAAAATAATGAATTAAATATGTACCAGATGACTTGGAGCAATTCCCAGGAAAAGCAAGATATGGGAAAACACATATTATATGATGCCATGTTGTAAAGGGAACACTGACGTCCCGCATATGTCTGTGTCTATGTGGGTCTGTGCGGGGTGGGGTGAAATGGAAGGAAATTTGGCAAGATACACCCGCAACTGTTACATGGGTTATCTGAGGTAAAGGTGGGTTGTTGAAGTGGAAAGGAAGGAGGGAAAAAGGAGAGAGAGCCAAGCAGAAAGGAGAAGAAAAAGAGTGCATTTAGAAAAACATGCATGTGATCACGTGATTTGTACATTTATATAGAATTATGTATATCAGAATTTGCATGAAGAAATACATTTTTAAAGAATGTCTAAACAAAGAATGAAGTTATATCCCCTCTAAGAAAGTGTGGTACGTAACAACAATCCACATTTATCAAGTGATAACTGGGGGAGGAGAGATCTTGAAGTAAAATAAGGATTTCCTGCCCGTGTCTTCCAGGGGCTGGCTCCTCCGGTGGCTAGGCAGGCTGGCTGTGGGCCCGGCTCTGGCTCACCTTGGTAGTGACTTCTCTTCTCCAAGACTTGGTTTCCCCTTCTGTGAAATGGGAGGATGATGCCTACAGCTCAGGGTTGTTGTGGGAACTGATGAGATGCAAGATTGCAAAGCCCTGGCATTTAGGAAGCACGCAGAAAAGCAAGCTCTTTTTGCAGTCGTGTATTTTCATCTAAAAGGGGTCTAATTTTGCACCACTGGGCACAACCTGTCAGGACTGCCTTCCTGACGTCATCAGTCAGTGCCAGGAGAGCTTATTTCCAAAGCTGTTAAAATATTAGCAGTTGGGAGTGGGAAGAAACATTAGCAGTTGTTCAATTCAAACCTCTAGCATTGCCAACGGGAAAACCAAGGTCCGGGTAGGGGACGTGGCTTGTCCAAGGTCACATGGGTGGGAGGTGGCAGGGCTGGGGCAGGCCCCAGACCCCCTTGCACCCCGTGCAGCATTTTCCCACCGTGCCCTCTGACTTCCTCCTTTGTAACTAATTATTGGGCTCACTACCATTGCCCAGAGGCTAAAATTGGGGTTGTGGGGGCTGGGGGTAGAGAGGGGACTTTTTAGCCCAAGACCATTTCTCTTGTCCCTTGATTTGTTTTAGCTTATGGTGGCTTCTTCAGTAAGGACTTTCTCTAACCCCTTTCAGTCTAGACCATGAGCACACGCACACACACACACCACGTAGTTCAACTCAGCCCAGTGCAAGGGATTTGGGAGCACATGTTCCCCAGTGACATTTCCGCTTGGCTTTGCCTGGGATTGTCACTCTGGATCCTGCAGCTGTCTCTGAAGGTGACAATACTGGGTAGAAATAGTCATCAGTCCGTTTGAAAGAGCAAGGGGACCAGCATGGTTGGTGTGGAGTGAGCTTGGAGGAGGCCAGGTGCCCGATCAGAAAGGCAAACCCCGGGCGGAGGGTGTAATCACATAGGGTCTTGCAGACCTTTGTAAGTTGATGTTTTTACTTAACCTAAGAAGCCACTGGAGGGTTCTGAGCAGAGGGGTTACATTCTTGGGCTTACATGTCCACAGAGTCACTTGGCTGCTGTGTAAAGAATGGACCCCAGGTAGCAGGGAGAGTCTGATCTGCCCCAGGGAGGAGGTGCTGCGGACTTGGACCAGACGGGCAGCAGAGCAGAGAGTGGGATACTGCGTCCTTTTTCAAGTGACTGATTCTAGGCCTATTTTAAAGATGGAGTCAGTGGGATTTGCTGGTGAATTGGACATGGAGTATAGAGGGGGAGGGGTAAAAGGAGAATCAAGGAGCACCTGGAAGGATAGAGAAGCCACTTGCTGTGAATGTTAAGATGAGCAAGACTCCATCCTCCTATTTTAATGCAGGCATTTGCAGCCCCAATATTGTGCCACCTGGGGAAGGGATCATTTATGAACCAGGGGCTCAGGGGGCGGGTGTGAGCCTCGGCTGGTGTCCACTGAGCCTCCTCCCTCCCCCCTAGGTACTTCTTCAATTGTGACTGCCTCATCCCGCTCAAGAGGAAGAGGAAGTACTTCAAGGTATTTGAGGTCACCAAGACGACGGAGAGCTTTGCCAGCAAGGTCCAGAGCCTGGTGCCGGTCAAGTACGAGGTCATTGTGACGACGGGCTATGAGCCAGGGGCAGGCACCGACGCCAATGTCTTCGTGACCATCTTCGGGGCCAACGGGGACACGGGCAAACGGGAGCTGAAGCAGAAAATGCGCAACCTCTTCGAGCGGGGCAGCACCGACCGCTTCTTCCTGGAGACGCTGGAGCTGGGCGAGCTGCGCAAAGTGCGCGTGGAACACGACAGCAGCGGCTACTGCTCGGGCTGGCTGGTGGACAAGGTGGAAGTCACCAACACCAGCACCGGCGTGGCCACCATCTTCAACTGCGGCAGGTGGCTGGACAAGAAGCGGGGGGACGGGCTCACCTGGAGAGACCTCTTCCCTTCCGTCTGAGGGCGGAGACTTTCCCTCCCACCCCTTCGCGGAGATGCCCCTGGTCTCCACCTTGGCGTCTCAGCAGCCCTTTCCCAGCACCTCCTGGAGCTGGGACTGGGGACCAGAAGGGTGGCGTGTGTGGCACGGGGCCCAGGACTTCATGGTTCTCCGGAGGCCACCGCGGGTGACTTCTTGCGGGGGTCCTGCCCCTCCCCTGTCTCCTGGACCAACAAGAATCAGTCAGCACGTGTCATCATCCACGGCTGCACCGAAATGACTTTCCGCATTTCCCTCTCCAGAAACAGCAGTAGCCAGGCTGAGACTTGCTGCCCAGCGTGGACGGGAAACTGGGGCTTCACCCAGGGGACGGAAGTGGGGAAGAAGAGGCTATCGAGAGGGTGTATTTTAAGCGAAAACTAATTAACACGTTTTTCCCAAAAAAGCTGGGCTAATTAAATTATTACCGACCACACCCCACAAAGAACTCATCTTGGCATCTGCTCACTAAGAAAAGCAGCTTTTCCCCAGTTTCAATACATCCAGTGGCAAATGGAGAAAAACATCAGGAGGAAGTGTTTTAGCCCTGGGGGCACTTACGAGCCTGTGAAAAGGTACATGACTCTTTCCATCATTTGTGGAGAACACCTGCCAAGGGCCCACTGGTTAGCCTAGCCTATGAGAACACAGGGGAGACCCAGAGAACTGAACAGAAGCTGGGGGGCGGGGGGGCAGGACCTGGAAAAGCCTGGTCACTGGTGCACTTGGGCTGGGCCAGGAGGAGGGAATGCGGGGTGAGTGCCCACCATCACCATCACCCGTGGCTCTCCTGGCTCCCCATGGGCAATGTCTGCTGAGAGCTCAGGGGAACAATATGAAGGTGTGGTCTGTGCCCTCGAGGGACTCTGACCTTGATGGAGAGGCAGCGGGAGAACCACACGCACGCACGCTCCCTGATGGACAGTCACAAAGGGATCTGCAATGTGCAGCAAGAGGGCTGCGAACTCGGCACCTGGCTTCTGATTTTCCTGCAGAAGCAGGACTGAGTGGGAAGGCAATCTTCCTCTAGGAGGGTGCCCTGCACCAGGGTTTCCAAGGCCCCGCCCTGTCACCCTGTGTCCTGTAGCCCAGACAGGTGTGACCCCTTAGCGAGGCTTTGTGGGTCTGAAGCGAGTTCCAGGAGTTCCCGGAGACCCTTGGAGAAAGGCTGAGGTGGCGAGCGCTGGCCCCGAGGCAGCCTGCCTGGGCTCACGCCCCGCTCCAGCCAGAGAGCTGGGGAGAGCTTGGGCACATTTTCTGTCTCCCGGGGTCTCCGCTTCCGCACCTGTCCAACAGGGAGAACGATGACAGCTACCACATGGGTCATCGGGAGGACGAACTGAGTCCGTCTGCGGGCAGTCTGAATTCAGTGCCCGCACTGAAGGGGCAGCGTGTCCATCACGTCCACCAAGCAGGACTCAGGGGAGCCGGGGTGGAGGTGGGGGAGAGGTAACCACGAAACAGCTTTATTGGAACTGGTTCTCCCCACGCCTGTTCCCAGACGAACACGTAACCAAGCCTCGAAGCTCTTCTGAACTCTTTTAGGTCACAAAAAGCATAACCACCACTTGAGGTCAGAAAGCCCATTGGTTCTGCAGTTGAGATGTCCGGCTCCCACATGAAGTCCAGAGTCACACTTAGAACTTGTCTTATCCCATCCCCCAACTCAGTCCTCTCACAGGGGACCAGCTGTGAAGGGGGAGTGCGTGCGCGTGTGTACATGCGTGTGCGTGCGTGTGTGCACAGCTGGGGGAGGGGGACAGTCTCTGCTCTTCCTCCCCACCTGCGCTCACTCCTGCTCCCCTCTTGCTGACCCCGGCTTCCCATCCCTTGGGGAAGGAAAGAAAGGAAGGATGCCTGTGGGAGTTCTTTCTCCATCCCTTCAGCTCTCCAATCCGTCTTCTTTTTAGGACCTTAGACACCGTATAGGAGGTCCTGGGGCAGCCTTTGCTCTGACAAGCTCTGGGCATTCAGCCACTGACCTGTGCCGTCAGCGACCCGCCAGCCCATCCCTCACCCCAGGATCTCTACGGATGGGGCGGGACACTAGGCCTTCAGCTGAGATGGTACTCGTCCCCTCCCGGATAGCCCAGTCCCCAGCACCGGGTGGGAGGGCAGCCAGAGGAAGGGGGCACTCCCACGCCACCAACAGCCATTTCTGAGGTCCTGTCCCCCTAGCCACGGCCTCCTCCTCAGCCTCTCCACTGTGTCTGAAGCTGGAGAAAGATGGTCAGCTGGAAGCGGAAAACCGGTTTCTGCCACCCGCCTGACAAGCACTGCGCACCATGGCTGCAGAATGTGGCGTCTGCTGTCTTGTCGATCCACCGAAGCTGGTACGGGGACAGCCCGTGTCGTCCTCATGCTGCTGAGGGCCCAGTGTCGGCCTACTCTTACCGGGAGAGAGCAGGCCCGGTTTGACAACACACCCCGTGACCTTAGTCCATTTTCTTTCCATCCCTTACCTGCCCTGCGTCCTCTGCTGTCCTCACAAAGGACTTGTCAAGACCCTATGAAACCGCTGTGAAGTCCCCACAAACAAGGGTCACACCTTTGGCTCATTCAGGTGCACTTCCCCCCAGCCTGGTTCCCCAAGTTCTTGGGGCCTGGGCCGTCCCTGTCCCCGTCACGGACAAGAGGCCCACAGCTCCACGTGCAGCAGGTCCCCCTCCAGCAACAGCCCCACGCACTGTCCTCCTGCTGTGCCCCTGCTGAGGCTGTCCCCGGCTGTCTCCGGTGAGGTCTCCAGTCACCCGCCCACCCCCCACCGTGTTACCAGGCCCCGTGCTAGTCTACCCTCCCAGCTTTGTAGGAGCGGGAATTCAGTACCCCAGCCGGCCTCTGACTGGCCCAGGAGCCCCTAGGGGCACAGCTGGGCTTGAACCAGGCCCTCTGCGGTCCTTCACACTCCGTGGAGGAAGTGGAGGAAGAGGGGAGGGAGAGGCCCTTGGTGGTGGGGAGGGGGCTAGGCCCGGAGCCCTGGGGCTTGTAGAATTCAGTACCTGTCCGGTCCTGTCTCCACAGCCCTGCTTCTTGGGGCAGCACCTGGCCTGAGGGAGTGTTGGGACCCTCAGCAAGTCCTATCATTTGGGGCCCTGCAGGCCTCCTTCCTCCACCAGTTTGAGCGGAGGCAAGGGTGGGGGGCACGGCCTCCGAGGTGGCTGGGGAGAAGGGCACTTGGCCCTCACCCGCCTGCTGCCCTCCGCCCCAGGAAGGGGAGGGACACCCCGAGGACGCTCTGCCTTTTGAGTCAGGAGCCCCCCTCTGAGAGAGCAGAAAGCAAGGCTGGGGTTAGGGGGAAGCCAGCAAGAAGCCCAGGGTCCGAAATGTAAGGGGGTGTTCAACCTCAGGCCCCTGCAAAGGCAGGGCCGTAGCTGAGAGTGAGGCCACTTAAATGCTGCTCCCAGGGTACCTCCCTCGCCTCCCCCTGGCTCCCCGCAGTCCAGGCCCCAAGCAGGAAGGTATTCCCCATAGCAGCGGGCAAAGCCCTCTACCCCAGCAGTCCAAACTCTGAGGCTGAGACCCAGCAGCCAGCCAGGGTGAGGGTGAACAGACCCTTCCTCTTAGGCCTGTCCCTCCTGAGCCCAGCTCCCCGGAGGCCCTGCTGCCAACAGAGCCTGGGTCATGGCTGGGCAGCTGGCGACAGGCAAGTGGTGCTGGATGCCATTCCTCCTCCAGCCAAGACAGAGCCCCTCACTGGGGCGCGGGGTGAAGGAAACGAAGGAAGGAAGGGTCTCTTCCTCCCCCAGAACCTCCCTTCCGCGCCTGGGTCCTCTCCAGAGCCGCTCATTCCCTCCCCAAATCCACCCCCACCCCCCACCTCCCCACCCGCACCCGCACCCGCAGCTGGCTCGCTGTGTTCGGAACTTCTTCCTTATAAGGACGGCTTCTTGAGTGACAAGGTTTCCTATCCGCTTCATCTTTCCTCTCCTGGTTTAGAGACAAATCTACTTTAAAGAATATTTGGAGAGAACCTTAATTGTATTGCTTTCGAGTAACTGCTAACAAAGTATTTCCAAATAAGTCTCCCCGGGGGGTCCACATCAAAGAAAAGCTCAGACTCATTTGCAGTTAGCACAAGCTATTCACATACAAACTGTTGCACCAAAGTCTAAAAAACACTTCTGCTCTTAAGTAGGTTAAACAAAAACCTTCCAATTTTATTTCCTCCACTCTTTGGCTGAACAACATTTTTCTTCCAAGATTTTGATAAAAGTAAACTCGGCCCAGTTCAGTTCCATGCCTTCTGAATTCTGAGCGTGTGGGGTCCAGCTAGGTGAGTTCGGAAGTTCTGCGGGTGCCCCTCGTGCTGAGGACCCCTGGTGCTGTGCGTGCATCCTGAGCAGGTGCCCCTCGGGCCCAGCCCCCGGCAGAGCATGGCACCAAGCATCAGCCTCTGGCAGGTGCCCCAATGCCCCTCAAGGGCAAGGTTAGCGGCTTCGGGGAACAGCTGCGGGAGCCTCAGCTTTGGACAAAGGGAGTAAAGAGTGCCTAGGAGAAAGAAGGTCTTGGACAGATGGGCCTGGAGAGTGAGGGAGGAAAAAGCCTTTTCGCCCTAAACTTAATAGGGCGGTTTGGATAGGGGCACCCAGATGGTGAGGGAGGTGGTATTGCTTATGAGCTGGACGGAAGAGGAGTTCTGTGCTTCTGGCCTAGCGACCTCAGTGTGGCTTTTCTTCTAGAATCTCCAACTGAATAAGGAAAGCCGGTTATAGAGCGGTGATTCCAGAAGTCTTGGTTTTGAGGTCTCAGTGACCAGCCCTCCCACTGAATTGGCCATTGGTGGTGGCTGACCATGGCCGGGGTGGCCAGAGTGGAAGAGGAAACATTGATGGGGCCTGGAAAACTCTCTAGGAAATGGAGAGGGAGGAGAGAACAAGAGGACCAAGGACAAAGACTATGGAAGGCAAGGATTTTCTTTAAACCATCATCATCATCACCATCATCACCATCACCATCACAGCTAATATTTACGTAGCGCATAGTAGGTACCAGACACACGGTAAGCACTTTACATGTATTAGCTCATTAAATCCTCATAAAGACGTAGGAGGCAGATGCTGTTATGATCCCATTTAATAGATGACAAAACTGAAGCACAGAGAGTTTAAGTAATTTGCCCAAAGTCACACAGCTAGCAGGTGCCGAACCCAAGGGCAGGGCTTTCCTCAAAAGAAACGCTGGATGGAAGCTGGATCCGTGAAAGGGATGAAAGAACAGCTGCTCGGGCTGGGGGTGGGGACCACCGGGTGGTTCTGAGACAGAAGGCAGCTCAGCACGAACAGGGCAAGTGTGGGGCCGCACCTGTTATTTGCTGGGCTTAAGGCTGCTCCTAGGGCATGTCGCCGAGGTCAAGGGGAGTGGGAAGAAGAAGGAATTCCCCAGGCAAGAGAACTTTCTTGTTTTCTACTTCCCAGGAGCAGTGGGGGTCCCCCCAGGGAGCAGGCGTGCTGGGAGAAGCAGGAGGAAAGCCATCGGAAGGGAGAGGCTCATGGCAGGTGCTGCTGAGTGCTGGCTGCCGGTCAGGGGGTGGAGGGAGGAGAGCACCAGCTGGGAGACAGCCAACAGCCTAGGGGTGACGGGAGGATAACGGGATGCTTCCTTGGGCTGGTCACGGGGTCCCCAGATTAAACGTCACTGGGGATGTGCCCCTAAGGGTTTCCAGATGAGGTTAGTATTTGACTCAGAAAGTACTGGGCGCCTGGGTGGCTCAGTCGTTAAGCGTCTGCCTTCGGCTCAAGGCGTCGTCCTGGATCCCTGGGATCGAGCCCTGCATCAGGCTCCTCCGCTGGGAGCCTGCTTCTTCCTCTCCCACTCCCCCTGCCTGTGTTCCCTCTCTCGCTGGCTGTCTCTCTCTGTCAAATAAATAAATAAAATCTTTAAAAAAAAAGAAAAGAAAGAAGACAGCACTGTTTGGAACAAAAAGCAGAGAAAGGGAGACTCCGTGCCTTTCCTGCCCACCTGCTTGAGCAGACCCAGATCTTCTCCTGTCCTGGGACCGGGATTCTCGCCAGCTCTGCTGGGGCTCAGGCCTTCCTACTGAGATTCCTCCAGCTTTCCTGCGCCTCCGGGGCTGGGCCTCAGCCTCCAGTCACGCAAGCCAATTCTTCTCAACAAATCTTTTGAATATACTTCCTACTGCTCTGTTTCTCTGGAGAACATTGGCTAACACAGAGACTCTTCTCCCTTAACATAACCTCCCAGGGGACCTTCACGGTGATTGGGACTCATGGGCCTGTGCGGAGTGTGAGCCTAGATGTTTTCTGAGAAATCTCTTTCCTCCCAGGCGCGGCCTCAGCAAGGTGGGGGGAAGCGAGGTGGAGGGGATTAAGGAGGGTGTACATTGGCCCATTGTTGGGGGGGGGCATGAAATTCCTGGAAAGAGAACTACTGCCCCAGCCCCATCCCCCCAGCCCAAAGCTAGCCCAGGCCGGTCCTCCCAGGGTCACCTCCACTGGGGTATAAACAGAGGCTAAACAGGGATCATGGAGGAACCCAGGGCCCGTAAATAGAAACCTGGGGAATTCAAAAGCTGGAAGGAGCCTAGTCCGCCATCCCCATTTTTATAGTGCACGGGACCAGGGAAGGGAACGTGTCTCCCCTGTCCCCACGCCAGCTCCTGGTGAGTGGTGAGGCCAGCCCTACAGAGAGAGCCCTGGTTCTTGGATCAAGAGACACGGATGGAACTATGTGCAAGGCTACAGGCAGCATTTTGGATCATCGTGCTTGCACAACAACGACGGATTTGAACCTTCATTGCCCTACTGTAAACTAGGGATTTTAGTTAATAATAACGTCTCAATATTGGCCCATCAGTTGCAACAAATGGACTCCGCTGAGGAGAGGCGCTAGTAACAGGGGACCTGAGCGAGAGAGCACGGAGCGCTCTGCACTTTCTGCTCATTGTTCTGTAAACCCAAAACTGCTCTAAAAAGTGGAGTCTATTACTTAAAAGAAAAGGCTTATTAATACGGGTTCTGTTTTCAGGTGATGAAAGAAAGTCACCTTTCAGTTCACTCCTCCGCACATTGAGAAGGGACTTGAGACGACGCGGGGAGGATATCTTGGGCTCTTACAAAGAAATAAGAAATCCATGCCTACTGTTAGAACGCAAACTCCTTCTCCCTTACAGAGAGGCTGGGGAGCCCTCTAGTTCAAAAGGCAAGAGGTTACATTTGAAAATTGATCAAAAATCAGAACTTTCCCTTTTAAGATTCACAAAGTGAAGTTTAGGAAACAGGTTAATTAGGTCCATGGCATTGAACAGATTTTTTGAGAGATAAAGAGGTTAAAAAAAAAAAGAATGATAGATAAGAGAGAAAGCAGGAGGAGAGGGGAGGAAGGGAGGAGGAGAAGGGAGGGAGGGAGGAGGAGAGGAGAGGGGGAGGGGGAGGAAGAGGTAGGAGGAAAGGAGAGGGGAAGGAGGAAGGAGGGAGAGGAGAGTGGAAGGGAGGGGGAGCAGGGGGGGAGAGGGAGAGAAGAAGAGGGGGGAGAGGGAGGGAGCGAAGAAGAGGAGAGGGAGGGAGGAAGAAGGAGAGGAGAGGGGGAGGGAGAGGAGGGGAGGAGAAGGGAGAGGAAGAGGTGGGAGGAAGAGAGGGAGAAGGGAAACAGGGACAGACAGTGAGGAAAATGGGTGGGGAGAAGGTGGATGGTATTACTTCCTTAGGCAAAGACAGGTCTCAGGCTCTCTCCAGGCTGGCGTCCTGGGCGCGCATAGAAATAAGCACCCCGCACAAGTGAGGTGTAGTTAGCAATGCAGTTCATTTTTATTAGTTATAAATAAAGTACAAAAAATCCACCAAAAGTGAATCTAAGCATTTACACAATTCCTAATGTCTCCGCCTTTTCATTGATGCACTATTGCTTTAATATTCATAATAAATATTCTTCTAGCTTTCTGCTATAAAATAGTCTATGTAGCAAAATGTTGCACAGCACAACAGAACGGAACGGCAGGAGGGTTACAAAAAAGGACAATCAACACTGAGGATAATCCTTTCACTTACCAGGGGCAACCAGATTACCCCATGGGCCTGGTGCGGCTGGCTCCAGAGCTGGGAAACAGCCACAGCCAAGGCCAGGGCGGGGCTCAGAAGGGGGAAGGGTGGGGGGAGGGGAGGTGGGGGCACAGGCCAGCCAGGGCAAAGGGCCCCTTCCCACTCTGACCCCACAGAGCAGCATAAGGCATGTCCGTCCAGGAGTCCTGCCAAGGGGGGGCAGTGTCTGCCAGGTCTGGCAGTGTGGTGGTCGTGCGTCCTGGTGGGCGACCCCACAGGCCATCTTCAAGGAAAGCAGGAGAACAAGGCTCCAGGGCAGAGGCAGAGAGGGAAGCTGGGCGGGCAGCAGGCAGGAAGCCCAAGGAACAGGACCCATAGTCCAGCTGGAGCAAAGTTGGGGCTTGGGGACCCTTCAAGGCCCGGCCACTTCCTGCAAGCCTGGGCCGGCATTGTGGCGAGTCTGGGCCTCCGCCTCCTCCCCCATCAGCACCATCCCAGGGGCCTCATGTGGAGGATGGACTTCTCCACCAGGCAAAGGCAGTGATGTCAAGAGGCGAGAGGGAAGGATGAGCCAGAAAGGAAGGGAAGGAGGACAGGAGGGAGGAGACAAACATGCAGAGAGCACAGGAGTGGTCCTCCCTCTCCTGGCTAGGTTTCAGCCGGCCCAGAGGCCTCTTCTGGGGACAAGGGCCTCCTCTCTCTCTTTTTTGGCTCAAAGACGTCTGGGCTCAGGGCATTGCCAGCCTTTGAGACCAGCGCTTCCCCAAACCCTCCCCCAGCATTCCTTCTCAGGAGCACTGAGACCATAGGGCCCTGCCCGTCCTCCACAGCAGGCCCTCCCCTCAGCCCACAGCCACCAAGGAGCAAAGGCGGAGGGTGAAGGAGGAGAAGACCTGGGAGGAGAGACCGGGAGTCCCGAATCTGTGTCCCAGGGCTCTGCTCAACAACAAAGACTCCAAGAGAGGACAGGTTGGAGTGGCAATCACAAACACCACACTTGGGGGCTGATATTCTGCCTACCCCGCCCCCACAACTAACAACACATGGATTTCAGCTCGCTCTGCAAAGGCCCACCGAGGCTTGTGAAAGCACGTGTCCTGCGTCCAGGGTGTGTCTGCCCATCCCGCTGCCCTGTCTCCCTCAGGAGGCCCTCCTTCTCTCTGTCCCTCCATCCTTTCTCCTCCCGTTCCTTCTCTCCTGGAAGGGTGAGAAAGCACAGCGTGGTGCCCCCCCCTTCTGTGTCATTGTCTCTCTGGATCTGAGGGACCCTAGACACCCTCCCCTTCGCCTCCCTTTGCCCTGCCCAGAACACAAAGACTCAGGGAGGCCAAATGACTTGCTCAAGGTCACAGGGAAGTTTGCAATAGAGCTGGTCCGAGAACCCAAGCCTCCTGACCCCCCCAGTCCAGGGCTCTTTCTAATAAATCAGGCTTTTTGGCTCTCAGATGATCCTGCCGGGAATGTCTGAGGGGCTCAGTTCTGGAACCAGAGAGATCTGGAGCCCAGGTGGAGAGAGTGACCCCGAGTGCCCCCTGGCTCTTGCTGGGAGAGAACAGGTGGGGTGGGCCCAGGTGGTGGGAAGGGTAAGGGAAGAAAGGAAAACAGGTTAATGATGGGGGTTGGGGAGGGGGCCGGGGTAGCAAGTGAAAGGATTAGCCCAGTCTGCTGACGAGTGCAAATTATATTTATATATGTGCTAAATACAGTCACTATATTGGAGTTTTTCACTAGGTCACAGCATACAGAATCAAGGTTTGCATTTCGTATGGAATGTACCCAAAGAGGCCAGCACCACAGTAGGACAGCTTGCAATCACACACCCTGATAGTCTGGACGAAATAAAGTTCGCGGAATTTTATTTAAATTTTTTTTTGTGTTCATAGTTGTCATCGTACCAATGCATGCAAAGCATTCCACTCCCAGAAACAACGCCAAAATGAGGTAATAGGAGTAATAAAAAAAATTAGTATCCCTTCTAAATAAATAAATTATAATTAAAAATGCAAAACAACTATAAAAATAATTAAATAAGAACCCACGATATCTACAAGTTAGTCATAAATTATGATTGTTAAATATAAGGCATTTAAACTCACAAAACCCTGTAAACTAGCAACGTGCCATGTTTTTTGTTTTTTGTGTTTTTTTTTTCATTTTTGTTTTTCTATCAGCTGAAATCGCTCTAGCATTTGCTCTACGCGCAGGAGATGAAACACGACAGGGGGACCTGACAAACGTTGCTACAGCCCCACGCGGGGAGTGTTTGCCCCGCCAGGAGGCGGGGGGGGGGGGGGCTTGGGGGATTTCTTCAGGAAAAAAAGAAAAAGATCTGGTGCTTTTTCTTCACCATTGAAAAAACTGTGCTTGTTCATTAGGCGTAAAGAGTTGAGAATACTTGCAGGGAGGCTGGGGACGTCTGCAGAAGAGGAGCTTGAGTCCTGCCACGGCTGCTGGGCCAGGGTCCCAGGGCCCAGGGGTCCCGGCAGGGGAGGAGCCCCACGCCCGGCCTCTGCCCGCGCCAGCCGCCCGTGGTGTTGGTTTCCCGGATTGGCGTCCTTGGCGACCCGCAGCGGCCAGGGCTGCGCTGCGGCTGGGAGGCCCAACTTGAATCCTGGGGTGGCTCTCGCCCCAGAAGGCACTCATGCGTCTCAGTCAAGAAAGGGTCTGAGTCCCTTGAGTTGAGCAGTAGGAGGACTACCGGGGGTCTCCCCTCCCGGAGGTGGTGGGTACAAGATGCGGAGGCCTGAGCCTGCCTGTTCGTCATCTTCCCAGGCTCCCCGACAAGGGAGAGGGGGGCTTTGAGGGCGCAGAAGCACAGACCCCTCTCCCGTGTTCTCACCCAGAGAGCTGTCCGCCTAAGGAGCCTGGAGCTGGCAGGAGCCTGAGTCCTCGTGCCCTCCTGTGCCCACCTACAGGGTACAAGGGCCCCAGAGAGATGGGGAGGGGAGGGGGCTTCGGGATCCACCCCCCAAAGTCCCAAAGTCGGTGGCTGACCTCTCCCCTCTGGGCGCTCCCCACCCGAGTCAGTGCCTAATGTTAGCCTGGGGCACTCAGAGCCTGCTCGGAACAGGGAGGAGGAGGGAGGGGACTGCGCCCCACTCTCAGTCTCTGAGACAGATGTTGGTGCCCAGAGGACGTTGTTTTCAACAGCTCGGTAGGCACGCGGCCCTACCACTTGACAGATGGGTTGATGGCAGGGAGGATCAGAGAATGTGAGTGTTGGAAGGAAATTTAGCAAGCATCCAATCCAACCTCCTTGCGTTACAGCTGGGGAAACTGAGGCCCAGGAGCATGGCATGCTTTGTCATTAAAAAGCCAAGACTAGAACCCACACCCCAGCTCTTGCGCCATCTGGTTCCACACTGACTTGCTCTACTTGCCAGCCTCAGAGAGCACAAGAGCCCCAGACGGAGAGGGGAGTGACCTTCCCGAGACCACCCTGGCTACCCCCAGGTCACAGCAGGCTGGGGAGAATTCCCTACCTCCTGTGGCTACTGGTAACTAGTTCTCCCTGAAATCCTGACTCGGACGCACTTTCTACACCGGTGGGTTCTCCAGCCGTGGAGACACAGTTCACACACCGGAACCGCGAAACTGGACAATGTAACGCGCTTTGCTGTTAACCCCGCATCAGCGAGTCACCATTTTTGTGCTATTATATGCGTCTTGGCTCCTCAGCTAAAGTGTAAGCTCCTGGAGGCGGGGATATTGTCCTCTCTCCCAGCACCGAGCAGGCACTCAGGAAAGATTTTATAGAACACCAGAGTATGGGTGCTGGAAGAGGCCTCGGTCTGAGTAAGCTCCTCGAGTAACGCTCCCACC
The DNA here is from genome assembly GCF_024610735.1 of Ursus americanus. Taxonomy (NCBI): domain Eukaryota; kingdom Metazoa; phylum Chordata; class Mammalia; order Carnivora; family Ursidae; genus Ursus; species Ursus americanus. Next base: position 26,443,014 of record NC_142145.1, read on the forward strand.
GGAAGCCAGCCACATCCCACATGCTGTGCCTGCAGGTGTTCAGAAGAGCCACGCCTCCGCCTGACAGCTCTGGTTGTGCTAGAAGGTTCTATCTCAAGCCAAAATCTGCCTCTCAGTCCTTTTTACCGTTGGTGCTGGATGTACCCTTTGTAGCAGCAGCGCAGACTCAGTCTCCTAAACCTTACAGAATTTCTTCACATATGGGATAAGTATCCTGTCCTCCTTAGTCTTCTCTTACTGATATGAGGGCATTGATATGGGGGAAGGGAGAGGAGAAGGGGAGGTTTTGAGAGAAGTGCAAATAAGGGAGGGTGAGGGGCAAAGGAAGGGAGCAGAATTCCAGCTGGGCTGGGGTTTTTCACCCCAGTGAAGTTTCTTCACCCCAGTGAAGAAAACTGGGGTGGGGTTGGAATTTGGTGGATTTTCCCATCTCCTTTCTTCTGTCCTCCCATCTCTCTGCTTCCTTTGAGGTTCAAGAAAAATTGTGGGGTGGTGCAGACACCTTGTGTGGTGTCCCTTGGAACCTCCAGGTCTGTCTCTGCCACCACCCCCGTACCTAAACCCCAAGGAGGCTCTCAGGATGGAGCATGAATTTGTGGGGTGGATAGTGTCAATCCTCACAACATCCGGGTGAGGTAGAAGAGGTGGCAATGGGGATGCACTGTCACTTGTCTCCCCTCTAAGGAGAAGGAAAATGAGGCACAGAGAAAGAGAGGGACTTGCCCATGGTGATCAAAGAGTCAGAGAAGGAGCCAGATACTAGGGACATGGGGCCTCCCAAACCCAGCCAACACAGTTCTCAGGACCAGGGCCATCTCTTAGGGACTCCATTGGGATCTGAGACACCCCAAAAGAAGCTGAAGGCCCTCCTCCAGGTCCACGGTGTTTGACCCCAGCCCCTGAGTGCTAGCCGAGCGCACCTTGGCCAAGGCCAAGCGTCCACCACCTATGCTATCATATCTTCAGCATGCAGTTAATTTTTTGCATAGGGAGGCAGTGGCCAAATTGCCTCTTTGTGACAGGGTTTCAGCACAGCCAAAAGGAAGAAGGTGGCATGAGCAGGGACACCCTGGCTCTGAGGAGCTCGGGGGCAGCTCTAGCTGAAGGCTGCCCCTCCCCACTTCCATGCAGAACCAGGCAAACGGCTGGAACGAAGCAGATGGGCCCTGGAACAGGGGAGCCCTCCCCCAAGACCGAATCTCCCCTTCCCCCACCCAAACTCTGCCCTCCTCACCCGGCTGAGCCCCTCAGGGGCCCACCTAAGCCCCCCCTCTGCTCCTTTTCCAGTCCTCCCCTTCCCCAGATGCTCCCCTTCCACACTCCATGCACTGTAAACATGAGAAAAACAAAAGCAAAGGAAACAACAAAACCGAAAACAAAACAAGAACCCCCCCTCCCGCCTCCCAACCTGGGTGAAAAAAAAATCATCCTTTTTCACCAGGAACAGGATTTGGCTTTTTTTTTTTTTCACTTTTGATTCCTTTTTCCTTTTTTTCTCGTAAAGACGGGAAGATTTGGGCTGTCGTTGGTTGGTTCAGTCAGGCACCAAAACAAGGAACTCAATGAGAAATATTTGGTGCGAATTCGTAATAGCGACATGTCCACCACAAGATGACTAGAGCACCACACACGACATTTTTCTTAAGCTAGCATGCTCCGGCTGCCATCCACAGAAATAGCTAGAGACCCCTACGTGGTTTCTACGTGGTCGAGAGGTATATATACAATCCTTCGAAGGACAGGATTGAGGGGCCTGTCTATCAGCTAGGACCTTCCAGTTCACATCCAGATTCTCTGCAGCGTGGGCCCCCCCTTCCCACCCCTGCTCCGGGCACGGCCAGCTCCCTCCCGCGCAGCGAGGTGGATGGGGGCAGTCACCGTTCTGGATGGGGGGGTCCTCCCCCCACCCCTCCTTTCCCTCAGACACTGATACCGCCAACTCCTCTTTCCACAAAATGTGCTTGCAGGCTTTTCCTCTACATCAAATGGCTCAGAAGGCAAAGTTTGGCTGCAAGGGCTATGGCCGTGGGGGGACCTGGTGAAGGAAAATGGGGCGTCCACTGGCTAATTCTTCCCTCAGCTGTCGGCTCCCAGTTGTGTCTCAATGTCCACTCGGCAGATGGGACATTTCTTGCTCATGGCGAGCCACTGGTCCACACACAGTTGGTGAAAGAGATGCATACAGGGTAGGCGCCTGGAAGAGAAGGGACGGTCAGAGGACTGGTGGAAAGGGAGGGGTCCTGGGTGGGCCAGGGGCGGCGCAATACTGGCTATCACAGGCCACAGGCCGGGGGCGGGGGGGGAGGGGTGGAGGACCCACACCGGTACCACGGGCCGAAGAGGATCTTGGGAGCCCTGACCCGGAGTGAGGCTGTGGCTGGGATGGGAAGTCATGACAGGGAGGAGCACCCCACGGCCCTCCTCCTCCAGGAAGTCCTTTCAGACCAGCCTGAAACAAAGCCTTGACTTTGTCTTAGACCCATCCAGGCCAAATATCACTCCGTTTTCTTATACTTTGTGTCTACCAGCCCATGTCATAAACATCACACATCTAGAACATTCCATACTCCACCTTCCTAGAACCACCACATAGCACACTATGGCACACTTAGCCCACACATGCACAAGAGGACAAGCACCGTATCCCTGACACAGCACATGACTGATCACTAATACCTGCAGGGTGAAGGGAGGGGGAATAGAAGAGGCGGGTCTCCTACCTCACATCTTCTCCATCTTCCAGCATAGACAGACAAATTGTGCATTTCTCATCTGTGTCTGACTCCTCCCCCTCTTCCTTCTTGCCCTTGCCATCCTGGGGTCTTCGCTGTGAGAAGCAGAGGAAGAGCATTAGTTCCCTGAAGCAGCTCACCTTGTGACCACCATCTTTCAACCACAGCCTCTCCCTCCCTAATCTGTGAGTCAGTGTCTTTCTAAGTTCTTAAGGAATCCCCAGACTTGTGTGCTCATCCCAGACCCTTTCCCTGGCCTCCTCCCCAAATCTTCCTCTTTGCCTCAGGATACAGTGGTGTTACCCTGGTTGAGAGGTACAGAGTTTGGAAAGGAATTGGGTGCCTAATGAATCAATCCATGGCAAAACTTTGGCTTGTGCATAAATAGCCCTTCCCCTTCCTATTCCCCTCATATTGTCCACTCCTCCTTATGTCCTTTCCTACCTAGATCCCTGGCTTCAGGCTTCTGCCTCCACGTTCAGGTCCAGCATGCTTCATCCATCCATCCACTCATCCATTTACTCATCTACCCATCCATTCATCCACTCACCCACCCTCCATCCACCCAATGTCTCACCCACCCACCCATCTACCCTTCCACCCATCCATCCATATATCCGTCCATACATACATGCATACATCCACCCAACCTCCCGTCCATCTGCTCATCCACCCATCCATTTACCCACTCAGCCTCCAACCACCCAACCTTCTATCTACCCATCTACCCTTCCATTCATCTACCCATCTACCCTTCCTTCCTCCCTCATTCCCTCCCTTCCCCCTCCCTCCCTCCCACCCTTCCTCCCTCCCTCCCTTCCTTCCTTCTTTCCTTCCCTTTTTCCCTCCTTCCTTTCTCTCTTTCACTCCACTAAGGTCTACTCATCTATTCATTTACTACTAGATGAAGGCACAATTCCTCAACTCCTATAATTTGTACCATACTGTTACTGTATATTGTTGGATCTCTTCCTATCCAGAAAATTCCTTTAAGTTAGGCACTGGCTCCAACATGAGTTTGGACATCATGCTGTCACTCTGTTTATACTTGTCGACTTTTGTTCGACAGTTTAAAAATCCATAAAAATTATTTGAAAATCATTAACTGCTATGTAGAAAGTTCCAAGTCTTAGCTGGTGTGGACCACGGTTCACCTTTCCTTGGGTATTGTTTCACACTTGGCCAAGCAGAAGGTGCATCATCAGTGCTTTAAAAATATTCTGGGGAGGAAGGAATCTAATCAGTGAATGAAATCAGCCCACCTTTCTTGTCCCCATCTCCAAGCTGTGCATTGAAACAGTCTGATAATATCCATGGGAAGGAAACTAGCCCTTCTGTCCCCTCTCCAGAGAGAAGCAGACTTAAAGGTCATTTTGCCAAGAGAAAAATTTGAAGAGTCACAAGGTTAAAAAAAAAACCACAAAAACCACCCACAGAATGACTATGACCTTGGAGCCGGGTCTAGATGCTAGGTTTCCCCACTCCGGTCCCTGGTCCTAAGCTCTGGAGTTCCTTAGTCTGATGTGGTCACTGGAGTATTATAGCCTCACTGGAACATAAAAGAAAATCTGTGCTTTCTGTTCTCAGCCTCCCTGGGTCCTAGACACCCCAACCGCAAACTATGGGATGGCTACTGCAATAAGTGTCCTCTTGTCTAGAAACCAGAAAATCAGAATTACATCCATAGTCCCATATAATCATCATGGCTTTTGAGTTTGAATGGAGTCATGATGGTCTGCCTGCCTAACAGCCCAGCTGTGTTTCTGGGAAGAGTGTCCTTTCAGTTGGTCCTTCAAGAAAAGGAATGTTCTATAAAAGATACTAATAAGACTCACTACTTGCCTATTTTCTATTGTTATTTTCCCACCATTATTAATGATTTCCTTTTTATAGTTGATGATTTCAAATGAATAGTCTTAGCTTGTTCCACTATGTTTAATCTATATTTCTTTTTTTAAGATTTGTTTATTTGAGAGAGAGGGAGAGAGAAAGAGAGAGAGTAGGGGGAGGGGCAGAGAGAGAGAGGGAGGGAGAGTCTTAAGCAGACTCTACGCTGAGCATGGAACCCACCTCGGGGCTCAATCTCATGACCCTGAGATCACAACCTGAGCCAAAACCACAAGTGGGATGTTTAACCGACTGTGCCACCCAGGCATCCCTAATCTATATTTCTTTAATTATTGTCTCTTTTCAAATCTTATCCTATTTCCTCTTTTGTATCTTTAATCTTTTAGGTCTTCTGGGTTTTGTCTTCTCATTATCTACGTAACTTTTATTTTAACGGTAACTCTTCTCAGCATGTATTTCATATTTATTTTACGCCTTCAGCCTGTACCTTTTTGTCCTCATTCACACTCCCTTTCACGTCACTGTTATTGGTTTTCATTCTGTATGTTGTTTTCATATCTTTGCCTAATTCTTATTTTTTATATTTGTCTACATGACTATATTTCCTTTGTATTTTTTATTCTTTTATCATTGCTACTGTAAAAACTTTTTTATTTGGTATTATTTGACTCTCAGTTTAAATTTTTGAAGTTTTTTCACATTTTATGTATTTATCATTTTGTTTATTTATCAGTTCATATTTTTAATTCTTATTTCTTTCTTACAATATTTTATTCCCCCAATTTTCCCTTTATTCTCATCGTCTTTACCTCAACCCTTTATGTCATGGAATTGGTCCATGTTCCCTTTCCATTCTCAGTCTGTGTTCTCTCCCTGTCTCTTCACGGCCTGTGGCCATGAGGGCAGGTGCGGCATGTGGCCCTGGCAAGAGTGAGCACACCCTGATCAGAGAAGTGGAGACTGCTCTGGGCTCTTGAACACGCCACTCATCCCCTTCCATGTTCTCCTCCAAGAGCCTAAAGGTCTCCCTGCAGAGAATGATCATCTTCCATTTGCTGATGATGCCCTTAGTTACTGAAATACTGTCAGTTCCTCTAGGAACACACTACCCATATAGGACACATTGCAGATAATAAATGTTGGTTGAAATCACTTATGGTTGAATCCAATGCCTCTGTGAGGAGCTGCACAGACCAAGATTCATGGTCTTTGAATTGCTATCATGGGCATCGGTGCAAGCCTAGAACAAGTGAGCCCTATATCAAGGTGAGAGCAATTCACCATCCCTGATCACTCACCAGATACCAGGCACTGTGTTAAGCTGTTATACACATTGTCCCACTGAATCCCAGGAGTACCCCTTGCGGTTGTTACTAACACGTCATTCCTATCTTACATTAAAAAGGACAGGGAAGGGGCCAGAAAAGCCAAGTTGTCCAGAGCTACACAGCTATCAGTGGTGGTTATGGAATGAATGTCTGTGCCTCCCACCCCCAAATTCATATGTTGATGCCCTACCCCCCCAATGTGATGGGATTAGGAGACGGGGCCTCTGGAAACTAATTAGGTTTAGATGAGGTCACGAAGACAGAGCCCCTATGATGGGATTAGTGCCCCTATAAGAAGAGGAAATGATACCAGAGCTTCCCCTCTCTGCTCTGTGAAGATACAGCAAGAATGGAGCCAGCTACAAGTCAGGAAGAGAGTCCTCCCCAAGAACCAAATCTACCAGTTCCTTGACCTTGAACTTCCCAGCCCTGAGAACTGTGAGAAATCAATGTCTGCCATTTAAGCCCCCCCAGCAGATGGTGCTTTGTTACAGCAGCCCAAACAAAGACAGTAGTAACACCGAAACAAACACTGGCCCTATCTGACTTCAACACTTAGTGCTCACAACCATCATGCCCTAGTGCCTCGTGAGGCAGTGAAGATGGGCTCTGGCTTGACCTCAACAAGCATTTTCCCATGCCAAGTCTCTCAGCCCTTGCCAAGCTTTTAATTCTTAGTTGTTTTCACAGCAGAATTATTTTGTAGAGCAATTTTAGCTGGCATTATAATTGAGCAAAAAATACAGTCCATTCCCATGTCCCTCCCCCACTCAACACACATACATGGTTTGACCTGTTATTAACATCTTGCCTTAGGGATACACTGTTATTAACTGAAGAGTTTACATTAGGGTTCATTCTTCCTGCTGTAGTGTTCTATGGGTTTTGACAAATACACATGTCATGTGTCCACCATTGGAGTGGCATATAGTAGTTTCACTAAAAATAGCCTGTGATCCACCCATTCACTCATCTATCCCTCCCCCCAAAGCCCCTGGCAACAAGGGGTCTTTTCACTGTCTAGTTTTACCTTTTCCAGAATACTATATGGTTGGAATCATACAGCATGCAGCCTTTTGGGGTTAGCTTCTCTCACTTAGTAATATGCATTTAAGGTTCTCTAATGTCTTTCCATGGCTCATTTTTTAAAAAATCACGGAATAATAGTCCATTGTACGGATGCACCACCGTTGTTTATCCACTCACTTCTTGAATGACATCTTGGTTGCTTCCAAATTTTTTATTTATTTGAATTTTAAAGTGTTTTTAAAATCAGATTCCTGGGTTCTAATTCTCCTGCACATTCCTGAGCAATAACCCTGGAGAGTCTACCTCTACAGGCTTCAGGTGGAGCCTTGAATGTGTGGCTTTAAAAGCTCCCCAGGTGATCCTGATAGTCAATGAGGATTGCAAACCCCTGCTGTGAAGCCTTAGTTGGCCATTTGTCCCCATGTGGGATTGGACTTGGATTTCTTTTCTAAACCATATCTTAGCCTTTGCTGCAGGTGCTCCCTTTGCCCACCTCATTCAGATACAAGCATTCATATACCTGTACACCCACCTAACACACACCCACTCACAAATCCACATGCACACACACACCCAGCCCTCCCCCTTATGATGAGAGGCACCCCCATCTCCCCTCCTGGTCGCACCTGACAGAGACAAGGGAGAAGGCCCTTGGAAAGCATCATAGCTTCAGAGCATCTAACCACAACACCTCAGCTATGCAGGCTGACCTGCTAGCAGACTCACCTTCTTGTATTTGTGGGGGAAGGTGAACCTCTCAATGGTGTTCTGTACAGCTCCCCGAGTCACATTTCCCAACCTATCCTCAAGCTGCAGCAGCTCCTGCAAAGAGAAAAATGTGACATGTGCACTCTGCATGCACTAACTCTTTCTCTCTCTCTCTCTCTCACACACACACACTCACACTCGCGCGTGCACACGACAAGAAGGAAGGGCACTGAAAGATGCTAGCAGGAAGTATTCACATAACCATCGAGAAGAACTTGTCTGGTACTGAAAGACCCCAACAACTTTACCTGCTCTCTCTTTTTCTCTCTCTTACTCTCAACCCTGAAGCTCCCAGCAACCTCCCATGCCCTACCCACCAGCGGGAGAAAGGGAGAGGGGACCATGAACCATAATGGCGTCTCCACCAACCCAGCCGGAGCCAGAGAGCGGGGCGGGCGTACCTCGTAGCTCTCCCGCACTGCGGAGGTGTGTCTGCTGGGGTTCAGTCCCTGGAGAGCAAGGAAGTGAAGCTGAGGGTAAGGGTAGTTTCGGATTTCATGGACGACCTGTTGGGGAGAAAATGCCTTGGATGGGATCCAGGCTGCACACACCCCGCATCCGACGACTCCCCCCATAACCCGCCAATCTGCACACCCCGGAGATTCTTCAGGCAGAGGTGCTCTCTCTCCTGCTCCTACATCCTCCTCTCCTCGTCAAGAACGAAGCCTGTGCCAGACCAGCCCCAGAAAAAATAACAAAATCAATGAAGTAAATATAAATTAGTAAATACTTATACCATATACTAATATAATTAGTAAGCCGACTAAGCTGATTGGGCATCTATTTCAAGGCAGGCACTGTCTAAGCACTTCACGTGACTAATCGAATGATCTCATTTGATCCAGAATGTAGGTGCAATTACTACCCCTATTTTACAATAGGGGAAATGGGCACAAATGGATAAAGTCAGTGCCTAAGTTATGCAACCAACTGGCAGCCCTCGACTTCAAACCCAGGTGGCTGGGTGGCCGCGGGCCATTTCCTTCCCCTCTGCACTGTATGGCCTCAGACAGTGTCTCAGGCGGTCAAGAGTGTGGGCCACGTCCTATCTAGGTGGGGCTAGCGAGAGCACAAAACTTAAGCACAAACGACTCAGTAATCAAGGTAAATAATATTTTAATGCAATATTTTTTTTTAAAATCAAAATTAATGTAAAAAGTCCATAATGAACAAAACAACAAAATTTTAAATGAAAGACAGGAGGTGATCCTGGACCAGCATGGCCCTGCCCCACTCACCTTACCCTGGCCCCAGCTATGAGTCGGAGGGGCCAGGTTTCCATCACAGCTCCTCTACCTACTCACTGCATGAGCTCTGTTACTTAACCTCTCTATGCCTCAGTTTGCCCATCTGCAAAACAGGGATGAATACCCTTTTGTGTAAGGTTGTGGGTAATTCGCTTAAAGTGCTTAGCACAGGGGCTGCCATGCATGAAGTGCTCGATAAATGTTAGCTTTTTCTCTTAGGAGACGGTGCTTCATGACACCAACCATAGAACCTCAGAGCGGACAAGGGCTTCAGAGATTACTCATCCCAACCTGTACCAACAAGGAGACTGAGGAACGGAGTGGTTAATGAAAGAGACAAGGGCTGGAGGGGGGAAGTGTGCGGTGGGCTGGCAACATGAGCAAGGTGTCTGGAGATGAGATTTCGCCATCAGTCCGTTGCTGCTTTAATGGCATGTCTCACCTTTGCTCTGCGGAGCTTGCCACCCCAGGGACTGGAAGGCCCCCAGAGCCAACCTGCCCGCTTCGGCAATCACAGCGCCCTGCAGTGACAAAGGCTGGCCCCTGGCAGAAAGCAGAACTGGGTCGGCAGGCCAGGCCCAAGGGCCACCTCTGGGGGCTCCTCTGTCCCTCACGCCAGCCCTTGCCAGCCCCGTGAGAAGGACGAGGCAGGCCTCTTCATCCCAACTCACAGATAAGTAAAATCAAGGCCCAGGGAGGTGCTGACCCCAAGAAATTAAATGAAGTCCATAATGAACTACCATAAAGGACGACCCTGCCTGTTGTTAGCCCTGAGCCTCTTCCCCACAGACCACAGCCCACCAAGTACCCCTTTCCCTCCTCCTGTGCCCCACTCCGTCCCGCCCACAGTACTGGCTTTAGTCCGGCGGATCAAGCCAGAGTGGGAACAGGAGCAGGGAGGGGCAGACAGCGTGACAGCAGGACACAGGGGAGCGGCTGGCCTTAGCCCACCGCCAACACCCACAGGCAGCAAGGGGGTCCGGTTCCCGGCAGAGCCCTTGACTCACCATCTGCGTGGAGGAGGAGTTTCTGGGAAAGTGGTGCATTCGAGGAGTCGCTAGGTAATGCTGATAGTGCTGAGGGATGGGCCGCACCTGGAACTGGGCAGGGCTCAAGCCGGCGTCCACACTGAGATCCCTGCAGGGACAAGGCCACAGTGAACCACAGGGTGGTGTGATTCAGCCATCTGGTTACAGGAGGGACCTCAGACCTCGAGCCCAGGGACAAGACTCGGAGTCATAAACCACTGGAGCTAAAAGGGACTCTGCATCACCTACCCCTTGCCTTCTCTTTAAAGTGAAGAAAACAGAGACTCAGGGGAGGAAAGGGGTCTGCCAGATCTGAAGGGGCTCATTAAACTTCTTAAAATGAGTGCACCAAAGGTCCCTCCCAAGACAAAGCCCATCCCTGAGAGAAACGCTGAAAGAATCCAAATAGAGCTGCTCAGGGATACGAAGCAAAGGGAAGACAAGTCAGGTGGAGGGGGAGCGGGGAGCAGAGGCCATATTTGTGCCACTGTGAGAAAACCACTGAAGAGGGACCCCTGTAGCCGTGAGGCTGGAAAGGCTATCCTGGACCCCTGCCCCCCACTCCTACAAGGACAGGAAAACTCACTTCACATAAAAAAATTAACCAGTCATTGCAACTGAAAAGGAACCAGGGCTCCTGGGGAAATGGCCAATGTCAGGTCTGGGGCAGAAAACGTGCAAAATGATTTGAAACCTCTTTTTATAACTGAAAGCAAGGAAGTTATCAAGTTATCGTGTCAAGAGGATTCAGGAACCGTCCTGAAGAGGTTCCCACTGGCCAGAGCTTGGACAAGGGGCATGTCAGCGAGCATAATTACAGCAGATGGAAACCCATCGAGCAGGTTCGGATCCATGAGAGGGAAATGACGCTAAAGTAAACCGGTCCCTTCGAAGGCTGTTAGGGAGTCCACGCTCCATTTTGAAAACTAGTAAAGAAAGAGAAAGAATCCAACATTTATCCTGCCTTTCCACTGTGAACTGTACCGAGGGCAGCCAAATGGTTGATGAAGGGACATTTCTCGTTATAAAAGCTTTCTAGCTAATAAACAAGTAGGGAATGAGGGAGTTATCGACCAGCTCCCTGCATCCCCGGAAGAAATAAAGGCTCCTGGCCAAGATCACCCATCGCTGTTAGCACCACCGAAGGAGGGACAACCAGCTTTCTGCTGGAAGAACACGCCCCTTTTCAGTATTTTTGCCAGGAATGGTAAGAGTTGAATGTGCTCAACCCTTGATCTAAGTGCCAGAGCCCAGGGAACAGAGAAAAACAGGGACATCTCAAGGGACACACCAGAGCACAACCAGCAAAATCCAGAGGAGGGGGGAAAATTGCCCAGAAAAAGCAGCCCAAATTTCTTCAACAAATACATCCAAAGAAAAAAAACCATGAGGGGGCATTTAAGGAATTTCTGTTTCCAGATGTGATGTGTGTATATGTGTGTGTGTGTGTGTATGTGTGTGTATGTGTACATATGTGTGTGTGTGTGGGCATGGTCTCAATGCACAGTTTTTTCACAATCGTGTCTAAATATCAAGCTAAACTTTATTTTCCACTCACTATCATGGCACGGCCTGATAGTGACGCACACACTGAAGTGAAGCGTGCTGTGGTCTGGTTGCTACATAGACCCTGACATTCTTCCCGGGGAGCTGTGTGTGTGTGTGTGTGTGTGTGTGTGTGTGTAACATAAAACGATGTATACATAGTCCTGTACTTCCTGACTATATTAGCCCGAAGCCCTGGAGTAACTCCTCACGAGTCCATCATTTGGGAAATGAGCTACAAACTCTTGGATCCAATTGGAAGCAAACTTAGAAACCCACTAATCCAGCCCCTGGGTGTCCCAGGTCCCTCTGAGGCTTGAAGAGTGGCTGTGCCTTACCCAGGGTCCCCGGCTAGCTAGTTAGGGCCACCTGGGTTCTAAGCCCTTCCTGGGCTCATTCTATGGACCTGCCTCAGGGAAAGATGTTCCATGGGGTCCCCCCAGGTGGCAGATGCTCTGACTCTCAGCGTTTACCCCCAGCAGTCTCAGGGGTCCCAGCAAATTCAAAGCAGCAAAGAGACATTCAGGGAATTCTACCAAAAGCGAAGTCCCAAGGACCTTGGAACAGAGTCACTCTGACTACAAGAACGCTAATTGCAGGACCAATGGCAACTTGACACTCGGATGAGTGGGATGACCTGCCCAGGTTGACGCTGGGTGGGCTCTGGGATACCCCTCTTATCGTCTCACCAGAAAATTCCTTCCTAAACCCAGGGTCCCTGAAAAGGGGATGCTCATCACACCTAAAAGAAGCCAGGGTTGGGACTTGCCTGGGACACAGCGGTGCCTGCAGAAGCAACGTCTCCCACCTTTCGCTGTTGCCCCAGACTGGCAGAACCTGGCTGAGTTTGCAAAGGGTCATAGAAACACCCTATAGCCCTAAGACCACAGGGTCAACCCAGAATGGTGTCCCAGAGATTTCCTGTGGGTCTCGTCTCAATGCACAATTTTTTGTCAGTTATGTATAAATATCAAGCTAACCTTTATTTTCCATTCACTGTCAACGGCCTTGAAGCGTGCGTGGTCTGGTTGCTACACAGACCCTCACATTCTTCCCGGGACTTAAGTGCTGGCACCGTCTCGCAGGGGAATGTGGAGGCATGGCAGAGGCCGAGCTGCCTGCCGGGGAAGGACAGGAGGAGGCTCTTGTCCTCCACCCACCCTCGCACAGGTCCTAGGTGTCCCTGGGGGGCTCTGCTTGGCCAGGGCGAGGGCTGGGTGGTGGGGTGGGGTACAGCTGGAAGTAGGAAGCCGGAAGTGAGTCAGAGAAGGAGCGTGATGATGACAGAGACATTGGAGCTCAAGGTCAGGGTCGAGTTATCAGGAATGGACCAAAAAGGGGACATATTTGGGATTGCTCCCACAAGGCCTGGTGCCTCCACACACTCCCAGGCCAAGATGCCCAGCCAAGAGAAGGTGGCCTGGGTAGGGTTCAAATATCCTAAAGTAAGATGGACAGGCCAGGCAGAAAACGCCCAGGTGAACCCAGGTGTGACTCAGGGCAGGAGCCTCCCCTCGTCCCCTGCTGAGGCCTCTTAGGGCCTCAGTCTTTGTGTTTCTCAGGGAGACAGAGGTCAGGAGGGCAGAGGGAGTGAAGAGCAGAAGGATGGCAGATCTGGCTAAAGCGAGCAAGCCGGAGAGGCTCGCACCTGAGCTGCTCCCGACACGTCCCCAGGACAATGCTCGCCACTCACCCATGTCACCTTCCCGGTCCCACTTGCCATGCTGGCTCCCCCATGTTTGTTCAAATCACTCAGTGTGTGCTGAATTGAACTAAATTGAATGGACTTGACTGCTGAGGGACAGAATTCAATCCAAACTGCAATTAAATCTTCCTGATTTGAATCTGCTAATTAGAAAAAGCCTGGGCTGGAGTTGGCCGCGGGTCGCCTCTCTTTTGAGGAAGTGTTCAATTTCACAGAGCGTCCCTCAGAACCAGCAGAGGGCTGGGAGACATGGAAACACTTTAGAACAATGATTTCCTGCCCCTGGAAGCACCTTTCACATGTAGTCAACCAGAACTCAGCAGCTTTTGAACCATGCCTGGATGCCCAGTCTGCCTGACTGATGGCTGGAAAACGACGCAGTGCACGTCTGGTTTTTTAAAAATACAGGCCCTGCCTCTCCATAGAAGTTTTTGTTTGTTCTTACATTCTTTAAAACAACAACAACAACACTGTTGACCTCAAAGTTGCAAGGCCAGCCAGAAGAATTCCTGGGTACCCCTCACCCAGATTCCCCATGCATTAATGTTTTACTATTTTGCTGCGTTTTTAGCTCCTTCTCTTTTTCTCTCTCCACGAATACTTACAACAGCTACACACACACGTCTCCTGGAGTTTTTTTCTGAACTATTTAAAAATAAGTGGCAGGCATGATGCCCTCTAAACCTAAATGCCTCGGCGAACCGCACACCTTTCTCAAGTGTTTGGGCGTTTGCATTGCGCCCTAGCGTAGGTCAGCCAAGTCCTGAGCTAGAACCAGAGAGCCAGGTGGGACGGAGGACCCAAAACCAAGCAACACTGCATCCCAGGGCAACAAAGACCTCTGTCCCAAGGGCAAGAGATTGTAAAAGACAGGGACTTGGCGCCTACAGAGATGCCACAGCAGAGCCCTCGATCTCTCTCCCCAGCTTCTGTCCCCAGGCCTTACCCCCAACCCTGCTGGCTCTGCCTCCACAAGCCTGTGTTTGGTCTTGCTTGCTCTTCTCTGTGGATCCCTCAAGGCCCACCCCTCCAGGAAGCTTTGCCTGACTAGCTAGCTCCTGAGACTCCTTTCTGCCTGCCTCCTAGAAACCACTGGTTTCCAGCCCTCATTGACCTTGGGAAATGTTTTGTATCTCTGTCCCCTCCTCCCCTGCAGGACCACGAGCACAGAGCCCCAGGCTGGGCACACGATGCTATCCAGCCACATCCTGAGCTAATCACCGAAACCAGGTCGAGTGGGGGCCATGTGGCCTTGAGGGTGACTGGGGGCACAGGCAAAGACTGGAGCTTAAAGATGAGGCCTCCTGCACCGTCAAAGTGAAGGAAATGGGGACTCCATGGACCAGGCAAGACCCCCCTCCTCCCCTCCCTCCCTTGCTTAGGGACTCCAGAGACTCACCAGTCAGTACCCTCAGCCAAATACCTGGGCTGAGGCGTCTGGAGTTGGTGGCCGAAGTCGAAGCTGGGGTGGAGGCGGTGGGGATGGACAGACACGCGCTCCTGACTCCGCCTGCATGGGAAGAGAAGAAGGGTCCACGGGGTCAGGGCTGCCCCGGGCTGGGCCAGCCCCCAGGAGCACTGAGCAGCCCCAGCCAGCCTGAGCCTACAGCCTACAGAGCCATGGGCTTTGCCCTTCTTCCCAAATTCCAAGGACAGTTCCCAGCTGGCAGCAGCCGGTAACTCAAACATTCCTGCTGTCTGGGGGCTGCCCACGACACTGAGGCCTCTCCCTCGGTGTGTCCACTGCCGGCCTCCCGTCCCACCCAAACTCCCTCGCCTGCTCTGCTCCTTCTCCTACTTCTTCCCTCTGAATTTCATGGGCTGTCTCCAGGGCACAGAGATGTGCCTCCTGCAGGCTGTCCCACACCTGTGCACCCCTCTGCTCCTGCCACACCCTTCCCCTCTCGTCTGCCCTTCTCCACACTCTTCCCAGCTTTCATGGCCCCGGTCAAAGCCACCGCCTTCAGGAAGGCCTCCCTGCACACTGTAGGCACGGTGACCTGGCCTCCCTCTGACCTGCTACAACATTCACCTCTGCCCCCGGCACCCCAACCCCCACAGTCACGGATGCTTAGAGCCTTCGAGATCATCAGGTCCAGCAGTCCTCAGTGTGCTCCAGGCACCCCTGGGGGTCCCCCAGACTCCCGTATGGGGTTCGTGAGGTCAAACCTATTTTCACAATAGTACTAGGACGTTATTTGCTTTTTTACTCTCATTCTCTCACAAGTGAATGGTGAAGTTTTCTAGAAACTACATGTGATTCTGCAACAGATTAAATGCAGAAGCAGACAAGAGAACACAGTTGTCTTCTATTAAGCCAGGCATTAAAGAGATTTGCAAATATGTAAAAAAAAAAAAAGCCCCTCTTCCCACTCTGTGTGTGTGTGTGTGTGTGTGTATATATATATATATATATATATATATATATATATATATATATATATCTTCTTTTCAAAAAAGATATTATTGGTGTTAACATATGAGTTTGTTATTGTATTTCTAAATGAAATAGTAAATGTTTTAAATTTTTCAGTTTTAATTTCCAACATGGTAAGTATCAGTAGTCATAACCCATGTAAACAGAAGGTTGTGTAATCCTCGATAATTTTTAAGAGTGTGAAGGGTCCTAAGGCAAAAACGTTTGAGAAGCACTGGTGTAATCTCATTCTAACAGCTGAGGCTCAGAGAGGTAAAGTGACTTGCCCAGAGTCCCACAGCTTCTTCAGACCTAGTATTATCTAATTTGTTTCATAGCTGGTCCCCCCAACCAGACCATGGGCTCTCTGACGGCAGGGCAGAAGCAGCTGTGGCCTTTGGTGTCCTCTAGGGAACTTCGGTGTTAGAATCAGGTGATCATGAAGCTCGAGGGGACTTGAGGGATCCCATTCCCCTCACCGTGCAGAAGTCCGCCGTGAGCACTACAAACCCCCAGTTACCCAGTCGGTCCCTGCACCTGGGTGGTGTGACAAGGACACACACTGGCTACCGAGGGAACCCGCGTCGGGTCCAGGTGGCCTTCACTGTCTGAAACGAATGCCTCTAACTGGTGCAAAAGCCGCCTCCCGCCAGGAATCCCACGTGGTGACTGCCCACCAGCCGGGGGAACCAAGTGTCCCGCCCGAGGCCGCGCCCCGGCCCCGCCCACCTCGGGTGCGAGACGAGCCTGCGGTGCTGGGCTTCCAGGAGCTGCTGCTGCAGGAGGTATTGCTGGTGCAGGGCCTGAGGTAGGAAGGAGGGACCTGTGACGTCCTGGAACTGCAGGGTGGGCAGCGGAGTCAGTGACTGGTGCAGGGTGCCGCTGTGCTGGTGGGCCGGGGCCATGTGGGCGCTGAGGCCCGGCTGCGACTGCACGGGGTGGGCCAGGGGGAAGTCGGGTGCCAGCTGCTGCGGCTGCGGGGGGCCCAGGTGGAAGTGGCGGCAGGAGGTAGCGTGAGGATGCTGAGACCTTTGAAAAGGGGCACCTGGAGAGGCAAGGACAGAGAAGACTCGTGAGGCCCCGCCCTGCGCCCCTCCCCTGCCAAGGGGACGCCCTGCGCGGGTGGAAGTGGCGCCGGCATGGGAACTCGGCGATGTCATCGCTTTCAGGTGCACGTGGCCGTCCTCACCGCTGCCAGGTAGAGGCTCTGGGCTGTATGTGCTGGAGGGGGGAGGAGTGTTCCCGGCAGCGAGCAGAGAAGCCACCAGCATCCTTTTAAAAACCAACACACTTGTTAAGGGACTTGTAAGGCACCTGAAGGCAGTTTGGCTTTCCCGAATTAGACTCCTCCCGTGCAACCTCAGCCCCACTGCCTGTTTTAATAGATGACACCTAGAGAACACGCCGTCCGGCCTCGCCAAGGACCCAGCCCATAGGGAGCCCTAATTTCCAGAGACAAAACAACGCGACTTTTTTTTTTTCATGCAGTTTTGTGGAAAAGACTAATCCAAAAAAGTTATTTTTATTTAAATAAAAATTAAATAATCTGTTACGATGTTATAATTCATTTAAAAGCAACCACTTCCAGGAATAAGCTGGGTTCAGGGTACGTTTAATCTAGTCTCCTCGACTTTTCTAAATAAAATTGACCTTGACGACAGGAAAGCCTTACAAATTCTCGGTGAGGAATGATCCAGCTCTTGCCAGGGTGGTCCTTTACTAAGTAAGGCAAGAGGACTTGGCACTTCAGAACCGTTTACATGGGCTTCCTGCTACGCGTGGCAGGTTCAACATGTATCTGCTCCTTCCAGCCCCCGCTGAAATGAGAGCAAAGGAATCAAGAGAAGAGAAATAGATAAGGACAAAGAGAACAGAAATGACACACGCAGGCAACAGATGTCAACAGATTTTTGGAAGATGGAAAGCAAAGGGAAGAATTAGCAGAACTGAGAAACCGGAAATCCAGCCTCTACCGAAGGGGCGGTCAAGTGGACAGATCTTGCCACCCTTGCTGGAAAGGTCAGGAATTGGAGGTGTTGGCTACTTTGGAAGGCAGGAGAGAGGGACACTGACTACAAGTCTGTATGAGGACCAGTTCTGTCTGGGGCTTCTCCCCTTTCCCATGGAGGCACTGACTGCCTACCCCTCCTTCACCCTGACATTCTGTAGGGAAACTGGGCCAGACAGCCTCCAATAGAGGCCAGCAGGTGTGCAGCACCATGCTCAAGCAGGGGGCACCCCCTCTGTCACCTGGTTCTGAAAGCACCATCACCTAGCACATTGGACACTGGTCCCAGAAAGAGCTCTACAGATCGTTCTGGTTGGGAGTGCCCCAGTAAAATGGTTGGGTCCCCAATCAGCCACTCAGTAATGAAGCCCATAAATGAAAAAGTCCACACACACACACACTCACGCAATTTCTGAACAGCTTTTAGTGACCTACTCTTCATTATGAACAGATAGCCCAAGGGTAACGAGTCTCTAAGGAAGATTATAGGGTGAAAAGAGAGAATGTATCCAATTTTAAAAAGAAAAGAAAAGGAACTCAGAGGAACAGAAGTAATGCAAGGACCAGGAAAAAAAACTTCAAAACACTATAATTAATATCCTCCGAGAAATAAAATGTTGGATCCATGAAACAAGAAGCATTTTTAAGAGGAGCTAAGAGAAAACAAGAGAGAGAGCCCTTGGAAATTAAAAGCAGAAGGGTCAGAAGATAAAGCTGGGGAACTTTCCCAGGAAGCAGAACGAGAAAACCAAGAGACGGTAAGTAGGAGAAAACAGATATAAGCATAGATGGATAGGTCAGAAGTTTCCATACATAACTAGTGAGAGAGAAAAGGTGGAGGAAACAATGGGGAGGACATCAATGAAAAATATTACAAAACGTATTTCCCAGAACTGATGGTCTGAGTTTCTCTGAGTGCCTAGCAAAAAAGATAGGAGAAGAACCCCACACTGAAGCACCTGTAAAATGTCCAAATTGTAGGAGCAAAGATGATTCTAACACCTTCCGGAGAGAAAGCAAACAGGGGCCTCACAAAGGGTCAGGAGGCAAAATAGCATGAGATTTTCCAAGAGCAACATTGGAAGCATGGAAACAGTGGAGCAACTGCCTTCACGATACTGAGGGGAGAAAAAGATTTCCATCTAGGACTCTATGCCCAGCCGAACTATTGATCGATCAAGTGTGAGGATAGAATAAAGACATTTTCAAACATGCAGGGTCTCAAAAATATCAACCTTCTCGGCACCCTTTCTCAGACACAAACCAAGAAAGAGGAGCAAAAACTAGGGGCTAGTACCTGAAAGAGCTGGGCTCTCCCGAGCTGGGAAGGAGCTCCAGCCCGGTGTCAGAGGGAAGCAGGGGGCAGGTGCTCCAAGAGGTTGTCTTGGAGGCAGGGATGGAAACGATAGGATTACCAAGAGATTTAGCCACATAAACGTAGTATCTGAGTGAATTTCTCAGTCTGATAGAGAATTTGGTGAGAACCTGTACAAATGTCATAAAAAGCAAGGCAGCCAAAAGGTAAGATAAAATAAGAAGCAGTTATTACCTCCAAGAAAAGAAAAGGTTGTGCAAGAAAGTGCAATTACTATGCACGACTTGGTTCAGCAGTGAACAGTATTTATATATGAATAATAAAATGAACATTAATAAACTATTAGAACAGAAGAGGACGCTTCTCTCTTAGTAAGAAGAAAATATATAATGTCAAAATTGAAAAATCAACAAATAGCGTTATAAGAATTTATTTAGAAATTTACTTGGTAATGTATGTATTTCAGGAAGTAAATACCCGAAGAAGAGTGGCGTGAGTTGAGTTTTGGCTACAGGGGAGGGCAAGGGGCAGACACATGACTACGTGTATCTTGTATACTGATGCCTTTCAACTTTGTAGACGATGTGCATGTCATTGACAGATTTTTAAAAATAACTATTTACAAATCCAAATGAAAATAAAAAGAATTTCTGACTGCCCTCACATGAGCCAGAAAAGAATTTTCTAGAAGGGTAATTTCTACCAACATTCTGGGTAAGTAGGGCCTCTCTGCCAGTTGAATTCTGGCTTTGTTGAATCCTGGGGCTGTGGCCTGAGCAAGCTGGTGCTAGATTCCCCCTTCTCCCTCACTCTACCCTCTGTTGTCATGCCTGACCATCAAAAGAGAAGAAGGCCAAGGTGACGGAAAGGGGCAAGAAGAGGGAAGGATGGCTGTTGAGAGATAATGATAAGAAGTGAGGATGCCTGGGTGGCTCAGTCAATTAAGCGTCCGACTGTTGGTTTCGGCTCAGGTCAAGAGATCGAGCCCTGCGTCTTGGGCTCCCCATTCTGCACGGAGATGCTGGTCCCTCTCCCTCTGCTCCTCCCCTTCTCACCCATTCGTAAATAAATAAATAAACAAACAAACAAATAAATAAATAAAATCTTAAAAGAAGTGAAAGACAGTCATGACTATGGAGAAAGGGAATTGCACAAAAAGAGTATATTGTAAAGACTCTAATCCAGCCTTGTCCAAAAGAATGATAAGGTAAGCCACTGTGTGGAGCTTAACATTTGCTGGTAGAGAAGCCACCCTTCAAAGAGGTAAACAGATGCAGGTGAGCTTAATTTTAATAGTATATGTTACATAGGTGGATATATCCAAAGTGTTAGTATTTCAACAAGTACTCGAGACAAGAAGAAATGATTGCGGTAGTTTCCGTCGTTTCTTATTGTGGACGAAGTCTTCGGAATGCAGTGGAGATTTTGCACTTAATGCATTTCAGTTCCGACGAGCCCCACCTTCCAAGAGCTCAACTGCCTCCCGTGGTTGGTGCCTTTCCCGTCGGACAGTACAGCTGTAAAGGAGGAAAGCCAACTCTGTACACAGCGCAAAGCGCGTTAGCCAAGTTCCCTAACTGGTCCGTCTTCCAGTGGGGAGCTCCCCATGGCTCCCAGGCGAGAGGCACACCCCCCAGCCGGGTAGGAAGCTCCGGCCTCCTGATCCCCGCTACCTCCACCAAGCTCGCCCCCAGCCACCAAGCTCGCCCCCAGCCATCCACGTCGGTCAACTCAACGTTCCAGACGCACCACACACTTTCCCACGGAGGGGCCTTTGCTCACACCTCACCGGCTGCCTTCCCCGTCTTTAAAGGTCACCTCTCGGCTCTTCCAAAAATGCCTCCCCTGCCCGCCAGCCTCCTCTGAGCTCCTGGAGAACGCCCTGTCTGTACCACTCATTTGGCACCTGGCAGGGGCTACCTTGAGCTGTTTCTTCACACTCACCGCCCCCAGCTGGCTGAGCTTCGTGTCTTACTGTTTCTGGATCCCCACGCACCTCTCTGGGAGCTGGCGTTCGGTGAAGAGCTGCTGACTGACTGTCGGGGGGTCTGAGGGAGAAACAGTGGCTCAGGAGACTGGCTGCACTGAGACAGGCTGATGGCAGACTGGTTTGAAATCCAGAGGGAATAAGAATGGCAGGAAGGACCCGGGTGAGCTCTGGGTTTGAAAGCTGCGGCTTGGCGAGGACCTGTGGGGGGGGGGGGGACTGGCCAGTGTCCTGCCACCAGGTGCCTACCCAGCAAGGGGAGACTTCGGGTTTCTGTGGCGGCCCCTTAGGAAGAGGACTGACTGACTGCCGCAGCCCGGAGGGGCTGTGCTCCCTGCCACCTGGACCCTCCGGTCGGTGCCCTGGGAAGTGAGAGCAGGCGCCTCTCTCCGGGATGGGCAACAAGAGAAAGGGGAATCAAAATGTCTATTTGTCCCCTATTTCAGGCAGTTTCTACCCTGCAAAGACCCTTTGGCTTCCCGTTCTGGGACTTTGGGCCCCTCTCCCCATCATCTCCATCCCCGGTGTATTCTCAGTCTCAGTGTCCCTGCTCAGAAGGGAATTGAAGCCAAGAGACAGCCATTCAGGGACCCCGGGCTCTCCTCAATCCTATGCCATGTAGGGGACTGTGAAAGTATCAGAAATAGGTATTCTATCTGGTCTCTAAGACCAGAGCAGTGAAGTTCTCAGCATAGAATATCTGGGCCCATGACAAGCCAATGATCAGTGACGTCTGAACAGCACGTACATCCCAAAATGCCCCCATCAAAAGACAACCCACAATTTTTCCCATTAGAGTTACTCCCTTGGGTTAAAAAATAATCTCCAGATGTCCCTGATTACACTATCCATTTCTCATACTTCCTTGGGGCTGAAATGCCATCGATTGCAAGCTTCGTCATGAGCTAAATAACAATATGAGGGAGTGAAGAGGGTGAAGGAGCGCCCAGAAACAAAGCACCCCACTAAAGAAACCCATCAAGTGTAAGACACAAATTAGTTTAGTTTTGGAAATGGAAGAAAAACGTGTGTATCTTTGAGTTCAGAAAATCAGTGCTCATAGCACCGCCTGAGACTGGCTGCAGGGGCCCCGGCGAGTGCAGGGTGGGGCAGGGCTGCGGAGGGAGGTCCCTGTCTGGCCCTGCACAGTGGGGGCAGGGAAAGCACAAGGTGCAGGGCCCGCCAGATGCCCACCTGGCCCACAAGGGACACAGCAGGTGCTCCAGCAATGCCCAGGGATCGGTGACTGGTTTGTGCCTCGTGGGCAGGGAGCCTGAACAGGCTGGCAGCTGGAGAGTGGGTGGATTAGAGGACAGAAACCACCCCACAGCGGGGGGAAAGGTAAGGAGAAGCCCAGAGCTCTGGGACTAAGTGCTGTGGGCAAGGTGGGTGAGGATAACAGTGACAGAGTTTCCAAATCTCTGAAAGGTCCACTGACACGCTTCTGGTAAAGGACAGAGCAGAGATTTGAACCGAGATCTTTCCTGAAAGCAAGTGTCGACAGGAAGGAGAGGCTAGAGCCCGGGGAACTAGGAGGCCTGATAGAGCAGAGGTGGTGGTGAGGGGACCTCCCAAGGAGGACGGTGGTGCAGAAAGGGGGCCAGTATGCCCAGAGGACACACGGGGCCAGTCTGTGGTTTCCGGTCTGGGGACAGAGTCAAGGGGGCCGGGGTAGCCTCAGGGCTGGGCCTAGGCGGGAGCAGAGGGGAGCCAGGCCAACAAGTCAGCATGCCAGGGACGGAGACTGAGACAGCAGAGCCATGAGGCCCAACAGAGAGGCTTCTTCAGAGCAGACAGCCTCCTGAGCTGGGCTAGTATTCTAGCTGTATTCTCCTCTGCACCAACACGGTCACCCTGAAGTAAAGGGCTTTCATCCCCAAGACTCCAGGGCCCAGACGCACTACCTCCAAGCCCTCAGACAAAGAGGGAAGGGGAAACTGACAGCTCTTCAGCCTGGGCTGCCCACGCAGGCGGTCCCTAGTGATTGTCTCCTTCTGCTGGTTGGTGGCTCGGGCACAAGGACTGACCACAGTCCCTGTTGCAGAGTCGACCAGCTGGCCAGGGCCAAAGCTCCCCTGCTTCTCCCAGGGATATGGGACCCTGGGAGAGTAGGGCGGGACCCAAATCCTCCAGGTCTCCAGGGACGCCAGCCTGGCGTGTCCCATCCTCCCCAGGCCAGTTCTCAGGGTGTCAGGTTCCTGCTGAACCTCGGCTCATTGACCCAGCGTCACCCTCCCTCAGACTTGGGGGCAGAACAGGTGATGGGGAGGGGAGGGGTGCTGGGCAGAGCCCATAGAGTCAGAAGGGAGGGGGCGCCCCGCGACTCCCTCCCAAGGGCCCCCAGGACGGTGTGGGGAAACAGAGGATGGCAAACAGCTGTAAGTCTGGTCCCTGCTGAGCCCTCTCCCGGAAGCTGAGGCTGGGGTCAGAGTTTACTCCTTTCTGAAAAGCCGGCTCTCAAGCAGCAAAGAAACCCAGTCTTTTGAAAAGCAGATTGCTGTCCACAAGAGGCCAGTGAGGAAGGCCTCTGCTACCCAAGAGGTTTTCAAAGCCAGGCAGAGTCATCTGGCATCAGGGCCCTGTCCTAGAGGCCACGGTGCCTTCCCTCACAGTCAGACCCGGACAGGACTTCTCTGGGTCTTCGTCTCCTAGACTTGTGACCCACAGTGATGACACCGGATCCTACACACCTGCTAAAAAGTCTCAGCTGTCTGAGACCTTGAACATCTTCCAGCCAGGCCTCTCATCTTGCTCACTGGGGAGCCAAGTAGAAAGCCCTGGAAGGTGTTTCTGAAGGGACTGCTGCGGTGCCCCCAGCGGTCCCGAGCCGGAAGCCCAGCCACAGGTGTCCTGCTCCAGCCCCTGTTGAGACCTGTGTAATGCCCAGCGTCTGAAGTGGGCTAGAAGCAGTGAGAAGCAGAGCAGACCGGTGTTGACCTATCCTAAAGCCCAATTCTGAGTATTCCCTGCCAGGATTCCCTTCCTGGCCTCTCTCTCTCTCTCTCTCTCTCTCTCTCTCTCTCCCCCCCCCCCCGCCCTGTGTGACCTTCCCTCTCACCTCTACCGGACCCCCAGGGCCTTGCCTGCCTCCAGCCCTTGCACTGCTCCCCTGTCTACCCAGACTGTCATGCCCTGTGCAGCCTGGACTGCCCAGGGCAGATGCCCGTCCCCCTCGGAGCGTCCCAGGGCCTTCCCAGCCACGGGAGATGCCCCTCCCCAGTTCACTGTGGCATTCACTTCTTATACTTGGCATTTCATTCGTGGGCAAATTTTACCTCCAAAAATAAGCTGTGATAAGAGTGGTTTGGGGGCAAATACGAGGCAGTAGACATCCTTTGTTCTTAGAGGGGGCTCGGGAATCTTCCGGGGAGGGGGGGATGAGAGAATGAAGGGGAGAGGAAAAGAGAAAGATTGGGGAAAGAGGAGGAAGACAGGGAAGAAAGGGGGATGGAAGGAAAGAAAAGGAAGAAAGGCCCTCATTATCTCAGAAAAGGTAAAGATTACATTATTAGCTAGTAAAGAAGTAGGGTTCTTCATGGAATCATTGAATATTCAAGCTCAATGACCCTCAGAAAGTGGATAGCCATGTTGAACAGAGAAGAATCCTGAAGAGGGAAATGTGGGGTGGCCTGTCCAAGGGCTCCCGAGTAGTGACGGCTGAGCTAGGGACTAGGGCTTGGGGCTCGTCCCCCTGCTCTGCCAGCACCATGCATGTCCCCACACAGTACTCCCAGAGAGGAACCCACCTGTCCAGGTGGAAACGACGTGCCATGGCCCTGGTGGTTGCACCTCACCTGCCTCACCCCCACCCATCTCCCCAAATGCCCCCAGGAGAAAGCGTGTTCCCGCCTAAGGAGGTACCCATGATATGACAAGGGCCCAGCTGCCATGCCCCTGGAGGGCGGGACAGGCTGAGGAATAGCCATGCGGATTGAGATTCCGTAGGGACAGTGCAGTCTCCTTGGGCCAGCAGTCTCAGGCCTCCCCCACCGGCCTAAGAAAAGGCCAAGGTCTTGTCCCGAGGATAGCAGGGCAAATCTATGGGGCCCTGGGAAATCCTATGCCTCACAGGATTTGACTGATGAAAAGGATGAAGGAAGTCCCTGGGTATAAGCATCAATTCGGAGCGCCTTGTAAGAACATGCACGTGGGTACACTGGACTGCAAGGATGAGACGGAGGTGGTCAGGGCCCTTGGGCGGTCCGACACGAGGAAGAGCTGATGAATCTGGGTGTGAGCCAGGAGGGGGACACTCTGGGGCAGGTAATAGCTGCCCAAAGAGGGATGAAGCTCTTTCTGGCAGACTTGGGTCAACACAAGGAAGATGTCTCTTAGACTGTCACTATGTCCCCCAAAGTTCCTCATCACTGGATGCCCATGCAGAGGCCCATGAGCTGCCCAGCAGCAGAGTGTGGACACTGGAGCAGGAGATGGCCAGGAGCACCTTCAGGGGGCCCACCAGGAGATGATGCGAACTCCCGGCCACGTCTCCCCGTGCCAGACTGGGCTGCGGAGGCCCGGAAAGGCTGGCTCAGGGGCCAGGGGAAGCGAGGACGGAGCACAGCAGCAAGGAGTCCTCAGCGCCCAAGCTTGGAGGCCCGAGCCCGGGTGCAAGAAGGAGGTGTGAGCCACAAGTCAGACTCCCTGTTCTCCTCCACAGGGCCCCCCACGGTCCTCCTCTTTCCTCTGCCGATACAGCTCAGAATTCCTTTTCTTGCATCTGCTGAGCCTCCCGATGGCCCACACTGACTTCTCTAGCCTGGGCCACATCCGAGATCTGTGTGACAAGAAACGCATCCTCTGTGATCCAGTCAGATGCAGGATGTGACACTTGGGGAGGTGATACAGGAAAGATGGGGGGGGGGTAAATTGTGGGGAGTCTTGAATCACCAGACCAAGAGTCCGGGGTATACTCTATGAGCTGAGTACTTGATGGCAGATCAGACAAATCCGAGATGAAGAAGAGGGAAAGTGGGCCATCTGCCCAGAACACAGCTTCCTCAGCTGCTCTTCCCACTCCCTTACCACCTCCTCCCACTCCCTTACCACCTCCAGGTAAATCGGTTTAACCTCTTCTGCTCCAGTCTGATCAACCCCAGGAGAGGCCTATTCACCAGCTCGGCTCCTTGGGCTGCCAGACCATCTCCCTTCCTCCCTCTCCATAGTTTGGTTCCCTGACCAACAGAGCCTGGAAAGGAAGTGATATGCCCAAAGGGGTCCTTTCCAGCCCAGAACAGCTCTGTGAATGCTCCCCAGGGCCAGTCTTTGATCTCTAATGAAAAGCTCAGCTTCTTCCAAGGAACTAAATTCCGGGCTCTCAAACCACTGCTGGGAGGGGAATTTCCATCCTAAGAAAGCCTACTTGCCCTGGACCCGAAACAATTAAATTGCATACTTCCAGCAAGCTGCAAAAGGCCAGCGTTTAGCACCAGTTGCCCTCTGGGACAGGAGTAGAGGCAGGGAGCCTAGGAGGGAGTGGCCAGCTAGGGGCAATCTGCAATTGCAGACAAAAATGCCTATGGGGAATGGGATGTCTTCCAGGCATCATCCATCCCAGAAGATACCTTTTCTCCACCCAATGCCACAGAGGTCTGTAAAAACATTCCCAGCCCACACGTGGGTGGCTCAGTTGGTTAAGCGTCTGCCTTCAGCTCAGGTCATGATTCCAGGGTCCTGGGATCAAACCGCATATAAGGCTCCCTGCTCAGCGGGAAGTCTGCTTTTCCCCCTGCCCCTCCCCCTGCTCATGCTCTCTCTCTCTCTCTCTCTCTCTCTCTCAAATAAATAAAATCTTTAAAAAAACAAAACAAAATATTCCCAGTACACTCATAAAGGGGCATCTTGTGGAGGGCATCCAGGGTCAGGAGGCCTCCCTACATGAGGGCAGGCCCTGGGTCTATCTCATTCACCTGTCTTCCTAGGGCCTGGCACAGATCCTAATACATAGTAAGAACTTGCTGAATGCATGCATGAATGAATGAACGAATGAATGAATGAATGAAAATGAACAGTTGAACATGTAGGAAGTAGCATCTTGCTAGCAGCCTTGGTAGCAACTGCACCCCGCGAGTTCGCCCCGGTGGGCTTGCACGCGCACAGGAACGAGGGGGGGGGCGGAAGTGTAAGGCCGAAGGACTGACCTGGGGAATGCCACAGACGGAAAGACTGAGGGTTCTTTCAGGGAGTAACAGGGCCCAGTTGCAAGTCCAGCAGGGATGGGGGTGGCCGAGCATGTGAGGTCTTCACGAATCACAACCAACTTACTCAGGAGAAGCAGCGGTTTCAGACCCAGAGCAGAAGCCCTCTTCCCCCGTTCCTGGCCGGGGAAGGCGGGCTCTGAACTGTGGACGGCACTGGTTAGTTAGCTTTTGTAAACCACGGGCAGTGACTCCTAGGTCATGAGGCCAGATACGCGCTCATAGTCTTGATTCTCCAGTAAATGAAAAAACAAAACAGCAACTAAACCCCAACGACTTTCCAGAAATGCAAGGATGGTACCTGGACCCGGTCGCCTCAGTGCTGCCCTGTGCCCGGCAGGTAGACCAAGTTCAGCGAGCTGCTGTGAGGGACACTTCCTCCTGAGGGTCTCAGAGCACACGTCCCAGCTACGCAGAGGTGAACACCGGCCCTGCGAGCACCCGGGACCGGGCTGCGGGTAACACCACTCCCACCAGCACGTTTCCATCTGTTCTGACGCCAAGTGCTCCCGCCTGCTCCTCCTCAGAAGAGTGTAGAGGAGTTTAGCCAGGGGCCTTGCTCAGAAGCAGAAATGTTTTGTCAGGAACCTATTATGAAGTTGTAATGGTGGGGTTTCAGAGAGAAGCAGGTGAGTCCAGGCACTGGGGGAGTCCTTGGCCTCCCCAAGCCCCTGAAATCAAATCACATCAGTGCGTGGGCATCCGTTTGCTTTCAGAGGGAGCCAGACACACTTAAATTTGATCCCCAGCCATTACTGCTTATGGGCACCTCGGCCAGCACCCTGGGGCATGGGATGTGAGAGCGACAGAGACAGAGACAGAGACAGGGAGGCCCGGAGGACCTTGGTTGAACTGGCTGAGAGAGGAGAAGGGAACGCTGGAGAGAGGGAAGGCTGGGAGGACAGATGGGAGATACCATGAGGGAAGAGGGAGGGGGAGGAGAGAGAAGATGCCTGGGAGAAGCAGAGCTGTAGGGATCTCACAACTGGCAGATCCCAGATGCCTCACCAGCAGCAAAGGCCCATCTCAGGTCACCTCTTGTGACTCTGTTGGCCCCTCGGCTGCCACTGGCTTGGCCTGTGATAGCGCCGGCCTCCCTCCACCTTCCCCAGGAGGGACTGGGCCAGCTGTGCACTCAGCTCATCGCCTGGCATCCTGGACTTATTTTAGGCCAGTGTCCCTTCCACCAGGTCACCCCAGCTGGCCTAAGAGCCCCCCCCAGGCCCAGACTATGCCCGCTCGCATGGAGGAGGGCCCCACACAAGCCCCCAGCAGGCCAGCTGAAGCACCTTGCATCGCAGCTCTGAGCTGCAGCCTTCGGTCTGGGGAATGGGTGTGTTGCCTCTGCCCATCTGGCGGGGCGAACACTGAGACCCCGCCGGGGAATGCACCTCACAGAGGATGGACGCTGCTCGCCATCCACTGGGCCTGGACTGGGGCTGGCTGCAGGGAACACCGACTCCTCCCAAGTCTCCAAGCCCCCCATCAAGGCGCAAGCATGGTCTACAGTGAGATGGCAGGCAAGGGAGCATGCCCAGGGCACCCAGCACGGGGCCACTGGAGGGCTCCCTGCTAAAGGAGGCACCGCGGCCAGCCTCCTACTCCCGGGGTGAACCCAGGAACGACAAAGAGAGAGCTTCGTGGCCCAGTAATAGCATTCCCACAGGAGCCAAAAGTTCCTGGGAGGGAGGCTCTGCCTTGAGTTAAGCATGGCTCCCTCATGCTCCTACTTTTAAGATGCAAATGTCCCCAGGAGGGCAACACATTAAGTCCCTGGTGTTCAGTGGGGTTGACCGTGCAGAGTATTCCGTCAGTCCAGAGAGGTTGGAGAAGCATGGAGGTGCTGAATGAAGTGGCCGTGCTGGGAGAGAAAGTCTATCTTTACCCCCTTCACAGCTCTGCCCGGCAGCCCTGAGGATGAAGCTAGTCAGACCAGCCCTTCCCCGGCCACGTACTTGCATTTTATTCTAAACTTGACTTACTCATTCACCCTGCATTGACTGTGTGCCTCTTACGGGCCAGGCGCTGTTCTAGGTGCTAGGGACGCAGCCGTGAATAAAACAGCCGGAAATCGTCACCCTCATGGGCTGGTGGTGTCATTCTGTATTATCCCGTGTGCTCACCCCACGGGACGGTTCCGCATGTGAGACGTGGCTAGTCTAAACTGATACAGGCTGCCAGCGTAAATATGCACCAGGCTTCGAAAACTTAGTACAAACAAAATAATGTAAAAACAAAACACTAACAACTTTCAAATGAATTACGTGTTGAAACAATAAATTTTGGATACTTTGGATTAGATTGTGTATATTATTAAAACACATTTCACCGGTTTCTTTTTACTTTTTAAATGTGGCTGCTAGAAAAAAATTAAATTATATATGTGTCTTACGTTATATTTCTGTTGGACAGTGTTGGTCTAGACACGAAGTAGATAGATAAGAAAATACATCACTTAGTGATGATGCTGATAAGATCTGTGGGAAAACTGAAGGAGGGAAAGAAGGAGAAAACTGAGTGGGGGGAATGTTTCAACTTTAGATAGGTTGGCCAGGAGGGCCTTCAGTGAGAAGGTGATGTTTTTGTAAAGAGCTGAAGGGGGCCGAGGATTGAGCATGAAGGTACCCAGGAGAAGAGCTATCCACGTGGATGGGTCTGCAGCGCGAAGGCCCTGTAGTAAGAGAAGCCTGTCATTTTGAGGACCATGTGTGGGTGGAGCACAGTGAGAGTTGGGGAGAGTGGTAGGAGTTTAGGCAAGATAGATGTTAGGAGCTCAGGGAACAGATTATGCATGCCCTCGTTGGCCATTATAGGATGTTGGCTTTTACTCCTAATGAGATTAGGAGCCAAAGGGGTGTCTGAGCAGAGAAGTGGTAAGATTTGGCTTGCTCTGGCTGCTGTGTTGAGAACAGGCTGTAGGGATAAAAGGGAAGAAGTGGCAACCAAGAAAGAGATGATGGTTTCTCGGACCAGGGTGGGAATGGGGCAGAGGGAGGATGGGGTGGTCAGATCAAAATATATGTCAAGGGGAGAGGTAAGCAGATTTGCTGATGGACTGGATGTGGAATGTGAGACAGAGGACAAGGAGGACTCCAGATCTTCAGTCCTGAGCAATGAAGATTGTGTGGCTGACAGTTCAAAACAGTGGCCCCAGTTCTTCCCCTTGGGGTATGTGCACTCCTTACAAGGTGATTTGTAGCTCCTCCCATCAAGAGGCAGAATCTATTTCTTCATCCTTGAATCTGGACTTGGCCATGTGAGTGGCTTTGGCCAATAGAATGTAGTGAAAGTGACATCATGCCAGTTCTGAGACTGGGCTTTAATAGACCTTGCCCATTCCCACTCTCTTGGACCCTTGCTTCTCCCACATAAACAAGCCCAGGCTAACCCACTGGAGGATGAGAGACATGTGAAGCTGGGAAAGCTCTCCTAGCTGAGGACATCCTACACCAGTCTGTCCCTCTGACCTTGGATATGTGACTGAGCCCAGATAAGACCAAAGGTCCCAGCTGAGCTCAACCCAAATTATCAGCCCACTGAACTGTGAGCTGAAGAGATGGTGGTTGTTCTGAAACCATGCTTTCGAGTGGCTGTTACACAGAAAAAAGCTATAGCTGGCTACACATGATGTTGCCATGTATTTAGTAGGGACTCAATTCTGAGTGATGCTCTGTTTTGAATGTGAGTCTGGCTGTTTAGAGAGCAAAATCCTCATCCCTCCCCGAAACACCCAGAGCACCTCGAAGAGGGCTGGATGGAATCCAGGTGCACCCCGAACACTTACTGGGTGGATAGATAGATGGACAGATGGACGGATGCATGGATGAATGGGTGACTTATTATTTGGCCCCCTAAGCACCAGCCAAGTCCCGGCATCACCCTTCCCCTGACAAAGCCAAAAGAGCTTTCAGTGCCTCTCCTCTCTGCCTCCAGTCTGCAGTTGAACCTGATTTCCTGGTGCTTTCATCAGCAACAGCAACAGAGAGCTGAAACCCGCAGAGCCATGTGCTTCCTTGAGAATGTGAAGCACTGATTTTTAGCCTGTTTTTTGACCTCCCACACCCAGCCTTTTCCCAGATGTGCTGGCAAAGAGACAAATCAATTGTTTTGTGTTTTTCCTGCTCTCCACCCCCATGACATGTTAATTAGCAGGGAAAATGCCAACAGCAAAGTCAAAAAGGCTGAGGGACAGTCCCCAGCCCTGAGTAGCCAGCTGGTGCAGCCCTGGCTGTCCTGACTCTGCCACCCAAGGTTGGCAGCCACCTCCAGGGCTTTGGGCACCATTTTCTGCCTCCCTGTTTGTCTTTCCTCCACCCGAGGTCCTCGAGATTCCCTCGGGACTCTATTTCAGTGCCTCTGTGATGCCCACAGTAATATGGGTGCGTTGTGTCACCTCTTAGAAAGCATTTCCCAAATTCAGCCCCACAACCACCCAGCACAGTGAACTGTGGAAATTGGTTCCATTTTAGAGATGGAGAAACTGGCTCAGGGGGTTAGAGAGGCTTACCAACATCAGTTGGTCCAGGGCTGGGGATTTGGACCCTAGTTTTCTCATGCCGAGCCTCTCTTTCTTTCATTGTCTGCACCATCAAAATATGGGGCCGAGAACATTGAAGAGGGGAGCTCCGTAAGCAAATCACTGGTAAGGTTACCGCCTTAGGTCTCCCATGGGCATTAAGTGATGTCAGTTAAACTCTGGTCAAAGTCTTCCAGGCCCAGGGAAGGGGACGCTTTGAAGAGACGCAGGACTCTCCCAGGCCCTGAAACTGCTCCCTGCCCCCATGTCCTGGGTTGCAGGTGTCACCTGAAGCTAGGGGTGTCTATGAGCCACGAATAAAGGCCCATCTTGCCAGGCTCTTTAGAGGGGCTTAAATCAAGCCCTGATCCCACACATAGTTGCCTGCAGCCCCAGTGCGGGCTCCCCATTCACAGTGCTCCCCATCTGCAGCGGTGTGACGGTGCAGAATGAAGGTGTTTACTGGGTGCAAGGTGGCCCCCAACAAACCTAGTATGGCCTTTCGCAAGACACTTCCCAGCTCCCATTGCACCCCTCCCTCTCCACTAAGGCAAGGGAAGCCACGAGCAGCACGGGGTTCCACATGCTGCATTTGACTTTCCGGAGTCCGAGGGGTATGTGTGTGTGTGTGTGTGTGTGTGTGTGTGTGTGTGTGTGAGCACGCACACACACAGAGGGCAGCCGTGGCCTTGATCCACAGCCTGCTCCCTGGCTGGCTGGAATTGGGCCTGCCTGTTGGCCATAGCTACACATAGCCCTGCTTTGCCAGGTCAGTCATTTTTTATTAAATACCTGCTCTATACCTAACACGAAAAGGGGGAGTGGAGTATTTTCCTGCAAGGAAGCAGTGGGGTACATCTGCCCTGGGACCCCGGGGAGTTGCATTCAAGTCCAGTCTTACTCGCGGTGTGGCCTTAGGCAAGTAGCCTGCCCTCTCTGAATTCCAGCTTCCCAACCTGCAAGACAGGCAGAAGGAGGCTGCCGTCTCGGCGTCCAGGATGGTCACGGGTTCAGGGGAGACGTGCTGCGGTAAAGTGCTTTGAAAAGGGTGCAACGACTCACACCAGGGAGGCCTGATAGGAAGGGTGTTAGAACAAACATTCACAGAAGAGCCTGAGGGTCTGCGGTTATAGTGTCCATGCAGCAGACGATTTCTGGAAGGTGACATGAATTCTGACAACAGTGGTTCCCATGCAGAGAGAACACAAGTGGCTGAGGGCAGGGGAGGGAAGGAGATGTGGTTTTCTCTGTCTCTGTACGTCCTTTCATACCATGTGTATATATCGTATGGTTTTCAAAATACACAAAGGAGATTTTAAAAATAATAATAATAAAGATGAAGTACACCAAAATGGGCAGGCTGGTCAGTCTTCGGTGTTGTCCTGCCCCCCCTTTCTATCCTCCCACTTCCTCACCCCAGTTTCCCGGGTGGCCCACAGTGTCTCTCACTCTTCTCCCCCAGTTTCAGCTTTCCCCCCTCCGCAATTTGAAGATAAGTCAACTGAGGCACAGAGAAAGTAAACAATGGGTCATCACATGACCCCAGGTGGCAGGGCTAACACAGGGTGCATTGGGGTTCTATTCCACAGGGCGTTGGGGGACTCCATAGCCAGGGAGGGTCCTCCGACTCCACTCAGAACTTACAACTCAGAACTGCTGAGAAAGCCAGTGGGAAGGCCCTCCAGTGGTGTGAGTTCAGGGACCACGGGACAGGCTGCAGCAGACAGACTTTGGGGTGGAGAGGGTCTTCCCTTAGATGTCACCACATGGTCTACTTCTGGATAACGCTGGGCTTGAGTGATGCTGCTTTGGTGTGAACTTGAGAATCGGCGCCCTTGCAAAGGGTCAAGGCAGCCCACCTTATTCAAATGCCACTCTTTGAGAAGAGAGAAGCTGGCAGGGTTCCCGGCTTACAATGTTTGAACCAAACAATTTTGAAAACTAAGTTCAAGACCTGTCACCCGAAGCAACAAACTTTTACAGAGGGCCACCTAGCCCGGCCTCCCTGCCCACCACCCACCACCCACCCCCGGCTAAGGCAGGAAGATGCTTGGAACACCCCCAGCCTCTCAGAGTGCTGTGCTCTTTGAAGCCAAAGTCTCACTACTTCCTGAATTAGGGCCTCAGAATTCTGGTGGGGGATTGAGGATCCTTGTCAGGGAGACAGGAAGGATCTGCCAGTGACCTTGGCCAGGGTCTCCCGTCTGGGCCTCTGTGTCTCAGCTATAACAGGGCACAGTGGTACCTGGCCCGCAGGTGTGACATCTAGAGGTGTTCACTCCGTGATGGCTGCTAGCAGCGACTCCATAGTCATCACAGCTCCTCCCTGAGGCGGCCTTGCCCTTCTCCAAGGGTAGAGGGGTGCTGTCAGGACCACCAGCAATTCCCTTCCTGTCTTCCCCGCTTCCCCTGGCAGGGGAACTTTCACTACCAAACCATGGCTGGAGGGGCTAGGGGCTGGGTGGGGGGTGGGGGCTGCTGGGGAGCGGAAGTGCGGCAAGTGGGAAGAATCAGGCAAGGGAGGGGGCCTCTGCAAGGCTGTGACGGAGAGGCCAGCCTCCCTGGAGCCGGCTCCACCACCCCAGGCTGCATGCAGTATGGGGCTCAGCTCCCAGGGGGACATTTTACAGGAGGGCGCCTGCTCTCTGCTATGACTCCCGCTGTCTTCAGAGCCTGACAGGCAGCTGTGAGCTGCTACCAAGAGTCAAAGACAGTGGCAGACAGCAGACCGGCAGGGACGTGTTTGCCCGCTGGCCTAGTGGTGATCCTCCAGGGCTGTCAGGCAACCAAGCCTGCCTCCGGCCAGCTGGGCAGTCAGCCCAAACCAGGATACGTCCTGTCCACCCCACGGCCCCTGGAGTCCACCTGTTCCCCACACCAGGACATGTGGTCGTGGCAGGATCCAGTATGAGATGTGATTTTGCAGGACTTAAACTTTGGTTAAACTTAGGGAGGGGGGTGGAGGTGGGGAGTTGTGCTTTGATTCCCAAGCCTCGAGATGAGCCATTCTCTCCCGCTGA
The DNA here is from genome assembly GCF_024610735.1 of Ursus americanus. Lineage (NCBI taxonomy): Eukaryota > Metazoa > Chordata > Mammalia > Carnivora > Ursidae > Ursus > Ursus americanus. The sequence continues at coordinate 26,477,703 of NC_142145.1, forward strand.
GCTTGAGATCTGCACTTGGGGAAGAGAGGGCGTTTAAAAATAGCGCAGCTGACTTGAATACCTCTGCTCCCTGCCCGCTGCAAGTCAGATCCAATTACTCTGCTGACAAGAGGCTTTTAGCCCACGGAGCTTGGCATCTTTGATGCCACTCCAGGGGGCTGGACGCCATGGTCCCCCAGCCCCTCCTCCTCCCAGTGGGCAACCAAGAGTCAGGGAGAAAGGGACCAAGGGGATGTGACGATCACAGATGGCTCAGCCCCCAGCCATAATTCAGGCACGTCCAGCTACTCGGCTGAAAAACACCCCCTTTTATTTTTTTTCATTGAAGTCTCTATGACATACAATATTACTATTACTTTCAGGTGAACAACATATACAATATGAAACGATCACCGTGTTAAGGGTAGTTATCATCTGTCACCATACAAAGTTAGTAAGATATTGTTACCTATATTCCCTAAGCTATGCTTTTCATCCCCGTGACTGACTGACTGACTTTTCCCTGGAAGTTTGCACCCCTTAATCCCCTTCACCTAATTCACCCAGCCCCCCAGCCCCCAGCCCCTCTGCAATCACTGGTTGTTCTCTGTATTTCTAAGTCTGTTTCTTTTTGTTTTATTTTGTCTGTTTACTTGTTTGGCTTTTCAGATTCCGCCTGTAGGTGAAATAACACGGTATGATTTGTCTTGCTCTGACTTATGTCACTTAGCATAATACTCTCAAGGTCCATCCATGTTGTCACGAACAGGCAGGATTTCATTCTTGGACACACCCCTTCTTGTTCGCATTGGGTGAACAGCCCCGACACCTGACCCAAGCCTGAGATTCTGCCAGTACAGCCTCTGCCCTCGGAATGGGAAGGCTTTGTCAGGAGTCCCCCACTAGGATCCAAGTGAGCCTCCCAGGGATAGGTGTTCATCACAGTCGAGGACACACAGAACGTCAACCCCATGAGGCAGGCCCTCCACTCTCTGCTTGCTGCCGGCTCACAGTGGGCACTGAACACACCTGTGTTGAGATGAACGGATCAGTAGTAAAGGGGTATTGGCAAGAGAAGGAAAATGGCTCCACACCACTCCCTCTCAACTGCCAGGATGAGACACAATCCACTGATCCAGAAGCACGTGGCCTCTTAATGATAGCCAGATGGCATTATGTCACCACCAAAGGCCAAGTCAGAGGCCCCTAGGAAACGTTGTCTCTTTCCCTTCTCCAGCCAATGCCACTGGAGTTCTCATCTTCCAGCAAACTGGCCCGACCTGAAGCTTGCCAGTGACCCTGTTAGGCAGCAAACGCTAGACCTGAAGCTTGCCCCACCTGCGCCCTGGAGCTGTCTTCTCCTATCTACTCTGCTTCCCTCCCTTGAAATCACCGGCTGCTCAGGGAATGCAAACTAGGAGAGCTGTCACTGGGAGTTAGGAGGGAGCTGTAGGACACAATTTGCCCGTCTTGTCGATGACACTTGTCACTTTGCATCCTGTCCTTTGTCATGAGAGGCCTTGTCTAAGCAACTCTACCCCAGGGTGGAGGCAGGGTTGTGGTCATCTGCCACCCATGCACAGCCGGCACCCAGCAGACCCTGGAGCCGGGGAGATGTCTGATCAAAGAATAAGGGTGTGTGTGTGTGTGTGTGTGTATGAGAGAGAGAGAGAAGGGCCCTGTAAACATTACAGAGGCAAGACCCAGGGATGACTTGCTGACCACTGGCATCAGCCTGGACAGTCGAGGAAATGATGCATAAAAGTGAGCTCACCATGCGCTGTGCTGACGACAAGAACAGGAGGGACAAGAGGCATACCCACCCCTTGCTCCGTTGTGTTTACACCTCCTTTGTGACAGATTTCCATTTGTTTTTTGGCGAGCACCTCCCCCCACCCCAAGTAAGCCCTGGGATGGTCGTTGGTGAGTGTTTCTGGGCATGGCTCCAGGGCACCACCAAGATCTCCGCCCCACCAGCACCTTCCTGCGGTGAAATTACCATTAGGTATGGGAGCCTTGGTAAGCTAAGAATGACGATCCCTCACCAAAGACCTGGACGGTGCGTTTGCTGCTTAGTCCCACAGCCGGAGGGTTCTGACCTGCCCCAGGACACACACAGCTGGCTGGTCTTCTCCCCCTCCTCCTCCACCCTGCCTCTGGGAAGCAAGGTCTGTGTTCACAGAAGCTGGAATGATGACCACAGCTGGCCTATCACTGGTGAGACATGGAACACCTGGGACTCTCATTCTCTCAACCTCTCCCTCGTTCTCTCTCTCAACCTCTCCCTCGTTCTCCTCCAACCTCTCCCTCGTTCTCTCTCCATCAGATCTCTTTCTGAAATTGGGGTGGGAAGCAGAAAACACGTGCAAGGAAAGGAGCTGGACAAGAAGCCAAACCCAGCTAAGGACTCGGCACCTTAAGAATCGGGAGCAGCGGCAGAGCAGGGCTCTGGCATCGCGAAGCCTCCGACGAGCAGGCGCATTGAGAGATGGTCAAGAAATCCCACCCAGCACCCCAGCCACGTGAGGAAGAGAGCAGGGCCCACAACTTGGCAGTGGGGTTATAACCGTGCAGCCACTGTGGAGAGGGATCTGGGGATGGCTGTGAAAGTCACAAGTGCACAACCCCTGTCCCTGACAGCATCTCCTGACATCCCACGGCTCAGTGTGTACAAGTCCACAGAGACAGATGTACGAACTGTGCTCAGCGGCTTGTCAGCATGCAAGACTGGGAACAACCAAGTGTCCGTGGGGAGTGGCACACGTACTCAGTGAATATTGTGCGATCATGAGAAAGAATGAACATGATCTCCAGAATGCCTTGGTGCGAAGAAAGCAGGGAGTCTGCAAGGTCTCTGAATGCTTTGTCTTATAAATGGGAGGCTAAGACCAAGAAAGAAGAATGAGAGGCAGAAAGCTGCCGCCCCGCCACTCAAAGGCACCTGACCCCCATTGCGGGGGTCTCTCCAGTGCACCACAACTTCCACCCTGGTCAGATGTGGCCAGCAGACCACAGCCCCTCCGCCTCCCCACCCCAGGGCTTAACAACCCAGAGTCAGACAATTCTTTCCCTATCAGATCCACACCCCAGATCATCATTGCTTTAGTGCCTTTCCTCCCGCGCTGTCCTTGGTCACACTGAGGAAGAGTGTGTCACCACCGTCATTTGCACACAGATGTACCTCAAACCTCAAAGCATCCTTCCATCCCCTTCCTTCACCCCTCAGAAGATCACAGCAGTCAAACAGGACTTGTGCGTTCTAGATCACGCCAGCTGCTCTCCTGGACACCATCCTGTTAGGGTCCAGGTCTCTCATATCACAGTGTCTCTTTTTTACCCCCTTAAGTGGAAAATAAATTTGCAGACTATCCTTTCTCTG